>NC_057800.1:270420276-270445232 GCF_018294505.1 Triticum aestivum | reverse complement strand
GGCCAAGGCGCGATGGTGGACGCCGCTGTCTTTCTCTGATCCGGGGGTGAGTGAGGGAGGTGCGTCACTCGGGAGAGAGCACACTAGCACTCTCTCATCACCCAAGCGCCTCCACCGCTACCGTCACGCCACGGGCCTCCTGCAATCTGCCCTCGTCAGTTCTGTTCAAGGGGGATCTGGCCGTTGACTGCTAGTGCTTCCCCTCCCTAGGTGGTGAGTGTTCTTTTCCCTCTTCGTCTCCCTCTCCGTCTCCCTCTCTACCCCTCCCCCATCCAGGGGCGGATCCAATGGGTGTTTCATGGGTGCCATGCCCCCCTCCCCCATTGAAAATGCAAAGTATAACCCCCTATATAGTAGTTAGGCTAATTTGTGTGTACTATCTGTGTTTAAATACGAGAGTATAAGCCTGGCACCCCCTCTAGTTCTATTCTAGATCCGCCACTACCCCCATCAGTGCTATCGTTTGTTGATTTGTTCCTTTTCCCTTTTCCATTCAGATCATCCATAAGGCCCATAACTTGTGGTAGTACTTCTATCCAGCAAGGAGCGCTTTGGTTGGGAGCTCGAGCTCGAGCAGAACGTAAGATATGGTTCCTATAATAGTGTATTTTGTGCATTGTATAGAGTGTATTGAACAATTGCGAAATTGTATTACTAATTCTTATAGTGAAAAATTAGATGTAAGGTCACGACAGATAGTTTTCTAGCAATTCTGTACTTGAATCGACAAAATCTGGTTGACATATAATCTAGTAGACATTTGTGAGTATGAAATTTGCTCCTCTTCTCTGATGATGACTTCGCCGGTAATTTTATTTTTCTTATATTGCTATATCATTTTGTGCTTCTAACGTTTTTCTGCACCATTCGAGCTAGTATGTTTTGCATCAAAAAATTAAAAGTGCACCACGCTTTTTCATCAAATATTCATCTATAGGTTGTATGACTTTTATTTTATTAAACCTCCCTGGGCCATTCGTGAGAGGGAGGTTAAGGATCTCTTTTACAATGTAAATATTCAGTTTTTTGTAATGATTTTCGCAATAGCTTTTCTTGTGGGTCTGGCAATTATGTAAAGATATTTGACAATAGCACAAACTGACGAAGTTCTTGACCATGTTTGTGTAATTTGTACATAGTAAGGATACTATGCTCTAGGTTGCAGATCATTTACGTGGTATTGTAAGGATTAAAACATATTTATTCATGCCTCAAATTTATGTTGCCTTTTTTTATTGAAAGCAAAGACTGCTTTCTCGTGACTCTTGTTTGAAAATTTATCTCTTAGGTCGAATTAGCTCATGGTGGAAGAGGTTAATCTTACTCGTATGATCGCCCAAGCAGCATTAGCAATGGACGCCATGGAGGCATTTCTAGGTGCTCTGAGTACCAAGGTTTGTACTTCTGTCTTGTTAATGAGTTCATTGTAATCCAATTTACGGCGTGGAAGATGTATTGTTTCATATGGATCTTTGTGGAAGTTCCTCTGATGTGTTATTGTAATCCAATTTTGTTTCAAGCACATCAACTGAGTTTTAGATCTTTATTTTATATGGGTCCTAGATTTCCATTAAATCTCTCCCTAATAATAAAGCACGAGTTAAAACTGCTGAGTTAAAACTATAGTATATTCATCCACACATTTTTATTTTTGGTGGAAAGTAAATATAGGTAGAACATTCAGCAGTACAAACACAACTAGCTGAAGTCAGTGATATAAGTTATATTCTGTTCTGAAAATAGAACATCTAAAACACATGTGCTTTATGTGATGGCTTAGTTCCTCCCTGGTTTTCCTTTTTAAATTCATCCTAATTTACTAAACCTTCTAGTTCTGTTATCTGGGCTAGACCTCCACATGTGTGTTTTATGTGATGGTTAAGTTCCTCTAGAGATTACCTTGAAATTTGGAATTTCAAAGTCTTCCTGCGATTACTAATTACCAAGATATCATGTGGTGACCGTTGCTGTCGCAGTGATGTGGTGTAGTCAGCATGTGTTGTGCAGTTTAAGTTTTGGATGTCATGCCTGAGCTACTTTTTATCTCCTCCTATGATTACTAATTATCCTGAAACACCAGAGCATGAGAAAAAGGAGGTGACCTTTTGTTATGCTCTTTTTTTTGCTAAATGAACTTGGTTCTCTTTCTCTGTCCACCTTTAGATCGACAGAGTAGCATCTTACACCATAATTTAGCCGCACAAAACTTAAATCTGAGTTATATTGACGGTTCTCAACATTGTGGCACCGATCGATGCCTCCCCCCTCACACACACCCGTAGTTGAGTTCTTTCTGATTGCTTTAGTCTCAGTATCCTACCCATCAAATCCGAGTTATACTGATATGGAACTCGATCTCCTTGTAGAATTTTAATTTTGCGTTTTGTTATATTTATAATGGGGCATCGTATTATTAACTTACTTTTATTCTCCATACACTGAATGCAAATGAGGTAGTTTGTGTTTTTATTCTCTGTTTTGCACAAGTGGCGTGGAACTGTTTCCATGCTTTTTGTTCTCGAAGCAACAGCAGGGATATATCATACATGAGGGTACTTAAAGTCCAGCTAGGAAACAAAATAGCTTTGAATACCAAACTCAAGAACCTACTTTTGTAAGTTGACTTTTAGTGCTGCCACTATCGTGAACTATATGCAGCATGGAGCACTCTAATTATTCTTCTGCATTGTTCTCTATCTCTACAACTACTGTAGAGCAGGCTGAAGCGATGGCATGTATGACTGCATCTCAATACTATTTGGTACATAGTATATTGGTCCCAGCCTACTTGCTATAAATGCCTGATTTTGATGGATTTTGTTCATGGATTTGATTATGCAATTTAGAGTTTGTACCCTTCTGAGCCAAGTTCAACAGAGTATATCATCCAGTACTAGCAATTTCAATTATCATGGTGTATTAAAGTCAAAGCTAAACCCACTATGAACTACTAGAAATCTGTACATCTACTGAAAGAATCACACACACACACACACACATATATATATAGTTTTCAGTTGTATGTTTTTTTGGAACAAGTGTTGGAATATGGGCAATCATACAAAGTAAATGATGCATTTCCTTTCGAATGGATAGAAAAAAAGTGGGCGGAGGGCTTCTATGGCATAGCCATGGCTACTGCTGGAAGTTGATTGTTGGTCTTCATTTCCTGAAATGCTATTTTTATAGATTAGGCACATGTATTCCTCATTTTGTGTTGTTGTGTGTGCACAGTGCACATGTGAATTCTGCCTGCATTCAATTTCATAAATTAATTGAGCATTCTAATAATTGAGACTTCTTTAACTTATGTAGGGCGCAAACATAAGGATTGTCCTCACAATGAACCATGAAGCCAGCGATCCGCTTCAACTGGATGTCTCATACTTCCATTTTTTGTCTGTCCTTCTGTAAATCTGGTGTATGGTGTCTTGGTGCTTAGAACAGGCTGAAGTGTATGTATGTGACAATTAGTTAATGGAATAAAAACTGTGTGGTGCACCTGATGTATGTTGCCTTGGTGATTATGCTTTAGAACACATGAACTATATGTACGCAACAATTAGTACCATATGTTAACTACGGTTGTGGTTTCCCAACCAAAATGTTGATCAAATATTGGTCTTTTTTTGAGAGATGATCAAATATTGGTTGGAAAAAGTAAACATGGTCTGGTTGTTGGTCGGCAAATCAAATCCCGTCTAACAGTCGGTCAGGAAAGGCTAACACCAAGCCCAACAAAATGTCGGTCGGGAAAGAATTTCCTATCAGATGGTCGGTCGGGAAAGGCCAATGAATGCCCCAACAGACTGTTGGTCGGGAAAGGCCCATGGCAGGCCCAACAGACTATTGGTCGGTAAAAATAACCCTTAGCCGTCAAGCAATCGGTTGGGAAAGACATGTCGGTCGGGAATGGGCTTTCCCGTCTGGACTTTCCCCAACAAACATGATCGGTCGACAATAGTTTTTCCCAACCAACTGTTTGTTGGTGGAAGCTGTATTTCCGACCAACCTGCCTATCAAGAATGTAGTGCTGTGGTGTAGTGAATCTCCCCAAGCAGTTTTGTGAGAGGTGCTTTGAGCAAGGAGATCGAAAATGGCAGCAAAATGAGCCTGGACTCAGGTTTGAGCTGGTTATTCGTGTTTGGAGGAGGAAGATGAAGTGTATGGGTGAAAGGATAAGTGGAGGAGGGCCACCGTGGGCCCACGAGGCAGGGGCACGCCCTAGAGGGGTGGGCGCGCCCTCCACCCTCGTGGGCAGGTGGTTGGCCCCCCTGGTGTGTTCTTAGTTCCATAAATTCTCAAATATTCTAGAAAAAATCATATTTAATTTTTAGGGCATTTGGAGAAATTTTATTTTCGAGGTATTTTTATATTGCACGGATAATCAGATAACAGATAGAAAAATATTTATTTTTATTTTATTTAATATAAATAACAGAAAGTAAAAGTGGGGTACAGAAGGTTGTGCCTTCTAGTTTCATCCATCTCATGATCATCAAAAGGAATCCACTAACAAGGTTGATCAAGTCTTGTTAACGAACTCATTCCGAATAACATGGAACCGGAGAAATTTCGAATAACACTATGTTATCTCAACGGGGATATGCACATCCCCAATAATAAGAATATCATATTTCTTCTTGACAGTAGGAAGAGGAAATTCAAAACCTCCAAATATAATCGATGGAATTTTTCCAATAGAGTTGATACTATGAACTTGAGGTTGTTTCCTCGGAAAGTGTACTGTATGCTCATTACCATTAACATGAAAAGTGACATTGCCTTTAGTGCAATCAATAATAGCCCCTGCAGTATTCAAAAAGGGTCTTCCAAGAATAATAGACATACTATCGTCCTCAGGAATATCAAGAATAACAAAGTCCGTTAAAATAGTAACGTTTGCAACTACAACAGGCACATCCTCACAAATACTGACAGGTATAGCAGTTGATTTATCAGCCATTTGCAAAGAAATTTCAGTAGGTGTCAACTTATTCAAATCAAGTCTACGATATAAAGAGAGAGGCATAACACTAACACCGGCTCCAAGATCACATAAAGAAGTTTTAACATAGTTTCTTTTAATGGAGCATGGTATAGTGGGTACTCCTGGATCTCCAAGTTTCTTTGGTATTCCACCCTTACAAGTATAGTTAGCAAGCATGGTGGAAATTTCAGCTTTCGGTATCTTTCTTTTGTAATAATATCTTTCATGTACTTAGCATACAGATTTGTTTTAATCATATCAGTTAATCGCATACGCAAAAAGATAGGTCTAATCATTTCATCAAAGCGCTCAAAATGCTCATCATCCTTTTTCTTGGATGGTTTGGGAGGAAAAGGCATGGGTTTTTGAACCCATGGTTCTCTTTCTTCACCATGTTTCCTAGCAACAAAATCTTTCTTATCATAACATTGATTCTTTGATTGTGGGTTATCAAGATCAACGGCAGGTTCAATTTCTATATCATTATCATTACTAGGTTGAGCATCATTATGAACATTATTATTAACATTACCACTAGTTTCAGGTTCATTGCCAGATTGTGTTTCAGCACCAGAAATAGAAAAATAATTTGGATTCTCAGGTGTTTCAACAATAGGATCACTAGAAGCATGCAAAGTCTTATAATTTTTCTTTTTCTTCTTTTTAGAAGAACTACGTGCATCTCTATTATTTCTCTGAGAATCTTGCTCAATTATCTTAGGGTGGCCTTCAGGATACAAAAGTTCTTGAGTCATTCTACCAGTTCTAGTAGCCACTCTAACAGCATAATCATTATCTTTACTTTTCAATTCATTGAGCAAATCATTTTGAGCTTTAAGTACTTGTTCTACTTGAGTGGTAACCATAGAATCATGTTAACTAATAACTTTAAGTTCACCTTTGACATTAGCCATATAATCACCCAAGTGTCCAAGCATATTTGAATTGTATTTTAATTCTCTACCAAAATAAGCATTAAAGTCTTCTTGCTTAGCCATAAATTTAACAAACTCATCTTAGCATGGGCTAGCAATTTTAGTAAATGGGATTACAGCTTTATCATATCTAGAGAGAATTTACCTTTACTACTTGTGTCGGGTTATCAAGACCATGAGTTTCTTCAATAGGTAAAGGATTTGGATTATATGTTTCTTCAACAGGCGGTAAATTACGACCATGTATTTCTTCAATAGAGGTATTTTCTTAGCATCTTCAATAGGAGGTAAATTCTTGACATTAGCCATATAATCACCCAAGTGCCCTTTTGCGTTTGCTGTTTGAAGCGAATGTCTCAAAGACTGTCAATACTCTTGGGTGGTCGTCTTCGGGGTGCGTTGTTTCAGGGTATCCTTAATAAGGATGTCCTCGTTGCTCTTGGCTACCTGTCGTAGTATCCAACATGCTCTAAGGATGTGGGTTGCCACGGTGTCTGTTGTTGTATGTATTTTGCATGGGCCATTGTGCCACCCCTCCAGAATGGTGCCATGCCGCATTGCAGTTTTGTGTTTCTTGACTGTCGGGCTGGGCGTGCCATGAGGGTGCGCCCTTTTCACCTATAGGGGGAGTTGAGGTGGGACCGATGGTTCCCAGGCACTCTCCATCGCGCTGTATTTTTGTACAATGGTTGCTAAGTCAGCGAATTTGAGTATGCGGCGTTGATTGATGGCGTTGAGTATTCCTTCGTCCGCATAGTTTTTTTGCAGAACGCTGATATTGCGTCCTTGTCACGACAATCTTTTACCTTGTTCTTGAAAAGGAGGAATCTGGCCCAAAAGTGGTGGACCTTCTCCTGAGATTGTTGTTTTATGCTCATGAGAGCCTCTATGTCCGGGTGGGTGGGTGGAATTAAATCTGAACCCAGACCTAACCGGTTGTCCAGGGTTCAATGACCTTCCGGACTGGACAGTCCGGGTTCCGAAACATCTTCTGATTGTTTGGAGCCGCCGTTCGAGGCTATGTTCGAAGGGCTGGTTGCATCTTTTTGCGGGTGAGTATCCGGCTCTTTATGAACGACGACCCGAACATAGTCCATCTTCGATATAGAAGAAGACTCGCTGTCCTGCTCCAGGACTGCCGCGATCTGGTGGGTGCCAAGTGGAGCTTCGCTTTCTCCCTGATCGGTTTTAGGCCCGATCTGATCGTAATCTGTGACGATTCCCAAAGCGTCGATGCGATCTAGGAGCTCGTTTAAGGACAAAAGCTCGACCGGATCTATCTGCTTGGAGCGTGATAACCCACAAGTAAAGGGGATTGCAACAGTTTTCGAGGGTAAAGTATTCAACCCAAATTTATTGATTTGACACAAGGGGAGCCAAACAATATTCTGAAGTATTAGCAGTTGAGTTGTCAATTCAACCACACCTAGAAACTTAATATCTACAGCAAAGTGTTTAGTAGCAAATTAATATGATAGTGGTGATAACGGTAGCAAAAGGTAATAGAAGTAAAAGCAATGTTTATGGTATTTTGTAGTGATGATAGCAATAGCAACTGAAAAGTAAATAAGCGAAGAACAATATATGGAAAGCTCGTAGGAAATGGATCAGTGATGGAGAATTATGCCGGATGCGGTTCATCATGTAACAGTCATAACCTAGGGTGACACAGAACTAGCTCCAGTTCATTGATATAATGTAGGCATGTATTCCAAATATAGTCATACATGCTTATGGAAAAGAACTTGCATGACATCTTTTGTCCTACCCTCCTGTGGCAGTGGGGTCCTTGCGGAAACTAAGGGATATTAAGGCCTCCTTTTAATAGAGAACCGGAACAAAGCATTAACACATGGTGAATACATGAACTCATCAAACTACGGTCATCACCGGTAAGTATCCCGATTATTGTCACTTCGGGGTTAATGGATCATAACACATAATAGGTGACTATAGACTTGCAAGATAGGATCAAGAACACTCATATATTAATGAAAACATAATAGGTTCAGATCTGAAATCATGGCACTCGGGCCCTAGTGACAAGCATTAAGCATAGCAAAGTCATAGCAACATCAATCTCAGAACATAGTGGATACTAGGGATCAAACCCTAACAAAACTAACTAGATTACATGATAGATCCCATCCAACCCATCACCGTGCAGCAAGCCTACGATGGAATTACTCATGCACGGCGGTGAGCATCATGAAATTGGTGATGGATGATGGTTGGTGATGATGATGGCGACGGATTCCCCTCTCCGGAGCCCCGAACAGACTCCAGATCAGCCCTCCCGAGAGGTTTTAGGGCTTGGCGGCGGCTCCATATCGTAAAACGCGATGATTTCTTCTCTCTGATTTTTTCTCCCCGAAACTCAATATATGGAGGTGGAGTTGGAGTCGGAGAGGCAACAGGGGGCCCACGAGGTAGGGGGCGCGCCCTAGGGGGGCAGGCGTGCCCCCACCCTCGTGGCAAGGTGGTGCCCCCCTGGCCTTCATCTTTGGCAGGTATTTTTCTTATTTTCTGAAAAGTGTCTCCGTGAAGTTTCAGGTCATTCCGAGAACGTTTGCTCCTGCACATAAATAACACCATGGTAATTCTGCTGAAAACAGCGTTAGTCCGGGTTAGTTCCATTCAAATCATGCAAGTTAGAGTCCAAAACAAGGGAAAAAGTGTTTGGAAAAGTAGATACATTAGAGACGTATCAGAGTGCTCGGAGTTTATGCGAAGGGGATTTTCGATGGCCCGAGAGGTCATCGTCGGCTCTGCGGCCGAATGGGCGATCATAGTAAAGTCGCCCAGCCGGAGGGTCTGGCCCGGGGCCAAAACAACCCCTGTGATGATGTTGCCTCTAAATAAAAGGCGAGCCATCGAGCCTTTCATCGACGACATAGTGGAACTCTCAATGAAAGCACCAATGTCGGTGTCAAAACCGGCGGATGTCGGGTAGGGGGTCTCGAACTGTGCGTCTAGGATCGATGGTAACAGGAGACAGGGGACATGATGTTTACCCAGGTTCAGGCCCTCTCTATGGAGGTAATACCCTACTTCCTGCTTGATTGATCTTGATGAATATGAGTGTTGCAAGAGTTGATCTACCACGAGATCGTAATGGCTAAACCCTAGAAGTCTAGCCTATGAATATGGTAATGAGTATATGTGTTGTCCCTTCCGGACTATCCCCTACGGTTTATATAGACACCGAGGGGATCTTGGGTTTACATGGAGTCGGTTACATAAGAAGGAATCTTCGGTCAACAAGCTTTCCTTCCACGCCAAGTAGAGTCCAATCCGGACACGATGCAGTCTTCGGTCTTCATGTCTTCACAGCCCATCAGTCCGGCCCATAGATAACAGGCCGCACGCCCGAGGACCCCTTAGTCCAGGACTCCCTCAGCGAGGGAGGCCCCTCCGAGTTCAAAAACAGCAATGGCAAGCTCCGACATAGCAGACACAAACACCGAAGCAAGGGTGATAATAACAACGACACTACAGTCAACGCAGGATTCGGCGGCTCCAAGTCCAGCAAGCGAAAGAAAGCATACAAAAGAAACAATTAGGGACCATACATGGCACCCCAGACAAACCAACCAATCATACCAACAAAGATTGTTGGGTTTTCAAACAGGCCGACAAATTAAACACCGAGAATAGGGAAAAGGGGACAAATTAAATACAGGATTCGCCTAGACTGCATACTCGATCGCCCGTGCCAGATACATGGCACCCCAGACAAACCAGCCAATCATACCAATAGAGATTGTTGGTTTTCAAACAGGCCGACAAATTAAAAGCCGAGAACAGGGAAAAGGGGTCAGAAACTGGGGACGACGCCGAGGAACCTCGGCAACCGAACACAAGGGGACAGAAGAAGTTTCCCCCTCAAGTCAAAACAATGAACATGATATATGCTACACACATCCCCAAAATGGAGCGCAAGCACGCACGAAGGGATGTCTATGCGATAGAGCCAGTCGCCCCAAAATTCAACCCATGGTCGTCATTCCCGATCACCTTTGATCGTCGGGATCATCCGACTAGTATCCGTCCTGGCGGCTCAGCTGCGCTAGTCCTCGACCCTATCATTGATGGATTTCACCTGACGTGCGTCCTTATCGACGGGGGTAGCGGCCTCAATCTGCTCTATCAGGACACAGTGCGCAAAAATGGGAATTAATCCATTACTGATCAAACCCACAAACACTACCTTCAAAGTAGTCATACCAGGTGTAGAGGCCCGTGGTACGGGCTCAATCATGCTCGAGGTTGTCTTCGGATCTCCGGACAATGTCCAAAGCGAGGAGTTAATCTTTGACATAGTCCCCTTTTGCAGCGGCTATCACGCACTGCTCGGACGGACCGCATTCGCCCAATTTAACACAGTGCCACACTATTCTTATCTCAAGCTCAAGATGCTCGGTCCACATGGCGTCATAACAGTCAATCGAAATATGGAACGCTCCCTCCGTACAGAACAACACACAGCTGCCTTAGCAGTAGAAGTACAGAGCGGCCTTCTCAAGAAGAACTTTAATTCGGCTGCCGAGCCCACGGACACGGTCAAGGGGGTCCGAACTACCCTGTAGCAGGACGGCTCGGCTCATCAGGAGCTAGACTAGCAATTTGGCCTCTGTCTCAGTCCTGATCAAGTAGTGGCATTCGCACCACGCGTATATAACTACGCACTCAAAATTCCATGGGCATCGACGGAGGCATAGCTATTTTGTGATCCATAGTATGGCTCAACCAACAACGGATACATACTTAATTTCACTTTTATTCATTTCCTTTTCAGGTTTCAATCCCGCAGGTCCCTTCTGATGGCCTGATCACCAGTCCTCTTGAAGGATAAACACACCTAGACCGCGAGAAACACAAACGTATGGGGGATTTTCAAGGTGGTTTCGTTAACAATCACTCTACCTATTTTTCCGGACCCACATGCAGCTCTCCCTTGGTTTTTGTCATGTTAATTAGCCTATTGCTTATCACACTACTTGTATCAATGTGCCTCGATGTATTAATCAAATTACAATGAAAACAGTTCGCGACTGGAGCTTTAGGGCCCCAGCTTATCACCTTTGCACCCTTTCTGTTTTCTTTCCTTTTTTCTCTTCTTCTCCTCTGTGGGTAACCCTATCAGGCAGCACCCGTACGCTTTGGTATGTTTGATGTTTGCCAGGGGCTTCATAGCACCCCACACTACGACAACAAAAGTCCAAACACTTTTTATAGTATAGTTCGGCACCCCGAATTTAGCACTATATGCATTGGCTCTGAATCATGTCTTTGGTCAATAGTTGGGTTGCCCGACTCCTGTGCTTGCTACCTTACGTTCCCCTTTATCGGTTAAGGTAGTAAAGGGAGAACTACTGCAATTGTGCCTTGGTTTATCCAAAGGAGCACCTCAGTAGAGAAAGCCAAAAACTCACTGTCATGATGCGGCGGGAGCCGGTCAGCTCTTCAGAGGTTACAAATCGTTGGAGATTTCTTCCGCATTACGCGAAGGATCGGTACTTCCCGATCAGATGCTTATAGCACTCTGGTTCGGATACTAGGGGTTGCGCCCATGTTTTTATTGTCAAACTCCTATGTCTAAGTGAGGGCGTTAAAGCCGCATAGTCTGACTGCCTGGTTCGTTGCGCTACACAACTCCTTCAAGGACCATATAATTGGATCAAGATTGTTTAGATTCCATCCCGAGCATATCCGTACTAGCTGTCAGCGTTTTGGGAACGGGGGTACCCAGACTTGCCTGCTTGCGGCCTGCGGCGTGGCTCAAAGGGGGGCCCGGCGCGGCCCATCTTCACCCACACAAACCCAAGACCCTCGCGAGGGACCAAGCCTCGCGGGGCGGACGACGCGGAGCTTCCTCAGGCACGGCCTCGTCAGGCTGGCTCAGGAGGAGGCGGAGAGATCAAGGCGGGGTACCTCACGAGGTGCCCGTGACACAAGCCATGATGACCGAAGGCGCCAGGCGGGTGCCAGCCCGCGCAGTGTCCTCCTTTCCTCTTTGGTGCAAAGGGGGCAATCGCAGTCGCGGAGTACCGAGGCATCAAGCAAAGGTTGCCATTTCGGTGCAACGAGACCAAGACCATGAGGACTACGAGATGGAGGTCACCGTGGAGCCTAAGACGGCGTCATCACCAGAGCTTTGCGCAGGCGAAGACTACTTTTGTCAGGGTAGCTAGTACTAGTTGTGCCCCTTCAAATTAGCCCGCCATTGTTGGCTCCCTTCCCGCTCGATATTTGGGAAGAGGACCAGGGACTCTATAAATAGGACTAGCCACCCACAGAGGAAAGGGGTTGGAAGGAAATAGGGGGGATGGAAGGATAAGAGAAAGGATCAGAGAGAGAGACAAAAAGGTGACTGAACTCCTCCAAGCAGTTCATCGCCCCAGCCAAGAACAGACCCTCGCGAGGCTGTTCTTCCTTGTATTGTTCATCATCATCAGCCCAAGAGGCAATCCACAAAACCACACACTGGAGTAGGGTATTACACCACAATGGTGGCCCGAACCAGTATAAACCCTGTGTCTCTTGTGTTGTTCTTTCCGTAGTTAGATCCTAGCGAGGCGGAGGGGCGCAGGTAGGTAGGAGGCGAAATCTCCGCGCGCACCCCAGTGTTCGAACCTCAAGGGTCTGCCGGAACCCGAGATCCGACATTTGGCGCGCCAGGTAGGGGTGCGCCGGGATTCGAATTCCACCACCCCGTTCTCCTCCGACCATCACGCCCATGTCTGACGCTCGTCGGGCCCGCGCCGAGCGCCGGGCCGCACTCGCTTCCCGCGTCGTCCAGACGGCCCCTGCCGGAGGGCATCCTCGCCGTTCCCCGTCACCTGCCGTCAACGCTGCCACCGGCCCGGCGGTGGACGAGCAGCAAGCATCGTCCCAGCATCTGTCCGTGCGGCAAGACGGCCGCACCGCAACTCCCTCGCTCACCCCAGCTGGTTCTTCGTCCCGCATGCTCCACGCGCCCATGGAGCCCCGCAACCTCTCCCCCGCCCCTCGGGCTGCACCAACACCCCCGGTCATCGCGGCCCTCTTGGGCTGCTCGCAGGCGCCGCCTACAAGTCACCACGTCAAGCCGTTCAACCGTCGGGTCAGCGCCGCTTCCACGCGGCAGGGGGCTCCCTTGGACCGGGCGGCGCCCGAGACCGGCCTGACCTTCAGCTCGGAGGACCACCCCTCCAACTCGGCCTGCTCGGGTGCGCTCCCCATGCTGTGCACCCCCACCATCTGCCAGGTGGCCGTCACCAGAACCCTCATTGATGGCGCCGCGGGCCTCGGCATGCTCTCAGTCGAGGCCTTTGACCTGCTCTGCATACATCTGGAACGCTGCAACCCAGCCGGCCCTTCTCAGGCGTTGGGGGCGACTCGTCTAGCTCCTTGGGACAGATCCGGCTCCCAGTAACCTTCGGCACCTACGACAACTTCCGCACGGAGCTGGTCGACTTTGACATCGCCCCCATCGGCCTCCCCTACAACGCCATCCTCGGCTATCCAGCACTGGCCCAGTTCATGGCCGCGACGCACCCGGCGTACAACCTCATGAAGATGCCCGGGAGCAGCGGAGTCCTCACTGTGCACGGCGACACTGGGGACGCGCTGCGGGTGCTCAAGATCGCCTTCAAGACGGCGGCGTCGGCACAGCCCGCCGACTTGGAGGCCCCCGGGCCCAAGGGGGCTGCACCCGCCAAGAAGAAACAGTTGTTCACCCAAGACAAGGCAGAAACCAAGCAGATACCCGTCTATGAGGACGGGTCCACCAATGCCACTTTGACCATAGGCGCCCACCTCAAACCTGAGTAGGAGAAGGCCCTGGTCGGGTTCCTACGCGCAAACAAGAAGGTATTTGCTTGGGAGCCAGACCAGTTGGCAGGGATCCCTAGGAGTGTAATCGAGCATGTCGGCGTTCTGGGAACGGGGGTCCCCAGACTTGCCTGCCTGCGGCCTGCGGCGTGGCTCAAAGGGGGGCCCAACACGGCCCATCTTCACCAGTAGAAACTCAAGACCCTCGCGAGGGGCCAAGCCTCGCGGGGCAGAAGACACGGAGCCTCCTCAGGCACGGCCTCATCAGGCAGGCTCACGAGGAGGTGGAGAGATCAAGGCGGGGTACCTCGCGAGGTGCCCGTGACGCAAGCCATGACGACTCAGGGCGCCAGGCGGGTGCCAGCCCGCGCAGCGTCCTCCTTTCCTCTTTGGTGTAAAGGGGGCAAGCGCAGCCGCGGAGTACCGAGGCATTAGGCAAAGGTTGCCATTTTGGTGCAACGAGACCTAGACCAGGAGGACTACGAGACGGAGGTCACCGTGGAGCCCAAGACGGCGTCATCACCAGAGCTTTCTGCAGGCGAAGACTACTTTCGTTAGGATAGCTAATACTTGCTATCCCCCTTCAAATTAGCCCGCCATTGTTGGCTCCCTTCCCGCTCGATATTTGGGAAAAGGACCAGGGCCTCTATAAATAGGACCAGCCACCCACATGGCAAGGGGTAGGCCGGTTGGAAGCAGGGAAAGAGAGAGAGAGAGAGAGAGAGAGAGAGAGAGAGAGAGAGAGAGAGAGAGAGAGAGAGAGAGAGAAAGGTGACTGAACTCCTCCCAGCAGTTCATTGCCCCAGCCAAGAACAGACCCTCGCGAGGCTGCTCTTCCTTGTATTGTTCATCATCATCAGCCCAAGAGGCAATCCACCACACCACACACTGGAGTAGGGTATTACACCACAACGGTGGCCCGAACCAGTATAAACCCTGTGTTTCTTGTGCTGTTCTTCCCACAGCTTTGATCCTAGCGTGGCGGAGGGGTGCAGGTAGGTAGGAGGCGAAATCTCCGCGCGCACCCTAGTGTTCGAACCTCAAGGGTCTGCCGGAACCCGAAATCCAACATTTGGCGCGCCAGGTAGGGGTGCGCCGGAATTCGTCTTCCACCGCCCCGTTCTCCTCCGACCATCGCGCTCATGTCTGACGCACGTCGGGCCCGCGCAGAGCGCCGGGCCGCCCTCACTTCCCGCGTCGCCCAGACAGCCCCTGTCGGCGGGCGTCCTCGCCGTTCCCCGTCACCTGCCGTCAATGCCGCCACCGGCCCGGCGGGGGACGAGCAGCAGGCATCGTCTCAGCATCCATCCGTGTGCCAAGACGGCCGCACCGCAACTCCCTCGCTCGCCCCAGCTGGATCTTCGTCCCGCGCGCTCCGCGTGCCCATGGAGGCTCGGGCTGCACTCATCGCGGCGAACGAGCTCCCGCGCTACCGTCCCATCGACGACGTCTACGAAGAATGGCTCGATCGCGTCGCCGAGCTCGTCCTCGCCGCAGGGGGCTCTTCCGCGCCATCCGTTCCACTGCACCGCACTCCACCCCGCGCAGGCGAAGAGGCTCCGGCGGCGCCCCGGCCGCCTCCTCCTCAAGAAGACGCCATGGCTCCAAGGCGTGTGGCACCTGGGCGGAACCCGCTCCGTCAGGTGCTATCGCGGCAAGAACAGAGCTGCCAAGAAGTCCCTCGCCCGCCAGAAGCTGCCCGGGCGCTCCCTGCTCCAGCACGTCGCGACCATCCTCCTGCTCTAGCGCGTGGGGACATGCAAGACCAGGCTCTCCATCACCCAAGGCCTCCCGTGGCCACAACAGGCTGCTGCGCCTACACCACCGAGCTGCGCAGTGTTGCGTGGCTAGGCAAGTTCAAGTCGGACCTGCCTCCTCGCTACGACGGCACGGCTGACCCTGCGGAGTTCCTCCAGCTCTACGAGTTGGGCATCGAAGCTACCAACGGAGACAAGAAGGTCATGGGGAACTGGTTTCCCATGGCGCTCAAGGACGGTGCCCGCACCTGTCTCCTGAACCTGGCTCCAGGCACAATCTCCTCCTGGGAAGAGATGTGCACCCGCTTCATCGCCAAATTCCAAGGTACTCGCGACCGGCCACCCGCCGTGAGCGACATGCGCCGCATCAAGCAACAACCCGGGGAGACCCTGCAGAAGTACATCCAGCGCTTCAACAACGCACGCCTCAAGATTCCCAAGGTGACTGAAGAGGCCATCATCTCAGCCTTCTCCGACGGCGTGCGCGACGTCAAGGTGAAGGAGGAGCTGGCAATGCATGAAGAGCTGTGCACTTCCTTGGAGCTGTTCAACTTGGCGAACAAGTGCGCCAGGGCTGAGGAAGGGCGTCTCTCCCTCCTCGAGCTGCCTGCCGCAGACCCAAAAGAGAAGAAGCTCAAGGCCAAGGAAGTGAAGCGCAAGGGGGCTGTCGTGCTCGCGGCAGAACCAGACACCAAGGGGAGCAGAGATCAGCCCGAACCTCCCAAGGGTAGCCGGTACTGCGTGTACCACGACTCCACACCCACAACACCAGCGAATGCCAAGAACTCCGAGCCGTGCGTGAAGGAAGGATCGTCCGTCGTCCCGATTGCGGTGACCGGGGCTACGATCAAGGAGGAGGAAGGAACGCAGGACGCTGGGAAGACCGTGGCCCGCGCCAGGGGTGGCGCGACCAACCTCGCGAGGATCGGTGGCAAGACCCACCTCGCGAGGGAGGCTGGAGGGATCAGCCTCGCGAGGATCGCTCGCAAGGCAACGCAGGACTCCCACCGTTGCCGCCGCAGCCAAGGAGAAATGAGGACCGCCACCAGGACGAGGAGGCTGGGGGCTTCCAGGAGCCGCGCGCGATCGCCTGCATCCTGGGCGGAGCTCAAGCCCTAGCCTCTCAACGCATCTTCAAGCAGTTCGCCTGCGAAGTGAACACAGTCCTCCCCAGGCTTGAAGCCACGCGCCCTCTCTGGTGGTCGGCGTGCGCCATCACATTCAGCTCAACAGATGAACTCAAGTGTGCGTCTAGAGCCGGAGTCCTCCCGATGCTTTGTTCCCCAATCATCAGCAACGTGGTGGTCACCAAGACCCTCATCGATGGCCGGGCAGGGCTCAACGTCCTGTCCGTAGAGACATTCAACAACCTCCAAGTGCCCTACAGCCAGCTTCAGCCAACCAAGCCCTTCTCTGGTATCACCGACGGCTCCATGGTCCTGATCGGGCAGGTCCGCCTCCCTGTCACCTTCGGGGCACGCGACAAATACCGCACCGATCTCATCGACTTCGACGTCGCTCACATCCGCCTGCCGTACAACACCATCCTCGGGTACCTGGCGTTGGCCAAGTTCATGGCTGTGACTCACCACGGCTACAACGTCCTCAAGATGCCAGGAAGCGGCAGAGTCATCACAGTGCCCTGTGAAGAGAAGGACGCGGTGTGTTCCTTGGAGCGAGCCTTTCAGGCCGCATCACTAGAAGACCTGGATCGCGGAAGCAGGAGGCTTCCCGAGGCCGCCCCCAAGAAGAAGAAGACATAGCCTGGCCTAGCCCCTCAGGAGGCAGGCCCCTCTGGGCCCGTGCCTGCCCAGGGGGAACCTCCTTCCATCGCATAGGAAAGCGCGCCTGGCTCCCTCCTCAGGCAGGGCTCGGGGGCTCTCCCCTGGAGGGCCACCGACCTAGCCAGGGTCACGAAGGAGGCGCTGGGGCACCACATGGAGGCGTGTTTCGAAGCATGTTTCCCTCAAGAAGGAGCAAGGCAAGGAGATCCAGACCCACAGGAGTTCGCCAGCAAGGCATTTCAGGAGCTACAGGAGTCCAGAGTCATGAGAGGCGCCCGCCGCCTACCAGCAGTGGCTCCCCATCCAGGCGAGGATGGCGGGCTGCGCGTCTGCATCAACGTACCAAGGCTCAACCGAGTCGCCTCCCTGGGGCGCCTCTGGACCTCGTGAGTGGGGCGCTGCGGAGGTCCACCCCACAACTACGTTTGCATGCCTTACGGCTTGCCGAGCGCGGCTGACACACACCAGCGCCTCATGAGGGGCACCACGGAGGCTCAAGAGGCCAGGCACTCCACAGCCCTGGCGGAGATGAAGATGGCCTGCGAGGAACCGCCAGCACCTCCGGAGCCTCCCGAGGCCCCTGGGCCTGGGGGCTCATGAGGATCGGCTTCCGCAGCCCACCGAGCCGGCTACACCAACACCCCTTCGTCTTCAGCGTCATCAGGTGACATCTTTCAAGTTTCACGTCCGGCTGGGAGCGCCCCCAGGGCTGCATTATTCCCAGGCCCCGTGGGTCCGTCCCTGCGGCGTGTATCCCTTTTCATTCCATGTTGTTGGCTTACCTTGTTGGGGGCGCCCCTCGGGCAGCATGACCCCCAAGTCGCTCGGGCCTGACCCAGTGATCTCCGCATTCCCAGCATCTATTTGAACGAATCCACTCCTTCGCGGCTAATGTGCTTTACCTAGTTGCCTGCTCAGCTGACGCCGACTAACGGAGCTGCTCCCAAACGGCACGACGCTTGCGCATGGGTCCGTCCCTGCAACGCCGACAAACCTAGATGGCTGAGCTCTGGCCGCGGCAGCCCCGCATAGTGTCACCTCGTTAAGCCTTCAGTGCCTCACTACCCTTCGGAAGCAACCAATGGCTGACCGTCAATTGTTATGGCAACTCCTTGCTCTTTTTATGATGGACCTGCAGGACCTCCTGAAGGAGCTGCGTCAGGCGAGGCTCTTGTTGTGTCTCCTTCGCTCTCGTCCACGTGAACCGCTTGCACGTTAAAGGGGGGGTGCCTGAGCATTGCGACTCAGGGCTCCTACTGGCTCTCCAGCCCTCACCCTCTGGCCTTGACCACGGCATCATGACCTGGCATACCAGCGACGGCTGAGACTCGCTCAAGGGCCGGGACCTGAGGACATAGAGCAGAAAGGGGAGCAAAGGCGAGAGGGGAGAGACACACGAGGACCTCGCCGAGCAACCTCGCGCCTGCCGATGCACGGACCCGGCCACACACCAGAGAGCGGCCCCTGATCCTCGAGATAAGTTATCGCCCGGAAGCGCCAGCTACCGTGGCACCATCCCTGCACCTAATGCAATCCCATGTTAGTGACGTCGCTCCCCTTTCTCACAGAACGACGACTGCTTGGGCGCCAAAGGGGACCTCCTGAGCATCACGACTCAGGGGCTGTTACCGGACTCCGGGTCGCTCACCTCCTGGCCTTGACCACGGCATCACGACCTGGCATACCAGCGACGGCTGAAGCCGCCTTAGAACTGCGACCTGTCGGCGCAGAGCACCAAGCCCTCGTGAAGTTCGAAAGGGAGGACCGAGCTAAGACGGGATGAGAAACTCGCGCAAATCTACGACAAGGGTTATATTAACAAAACAGGATCACAGGCACCTTACAAGCCCCCACGGGGCACATTTTTGGTTCCTCGCAGGGAACAGATCCTAAAGAGACGCAAACTACGCGCATCGCTACAAAAGACGCCATCATCAACAGTGGGCCGTCAAGCACCGACGCCAACCCCATCCAGATCAGAGTCGATGGCGGCCTGATGAGCCAGCCCTGCTCCGGGAGCGGCGCCGGCTCGCGGGCTCGTAGCTATCGTCGCTCGTCTCCGGAGTCGCGAAAGGCTCGCCGGAGTCGCTGGAGCCTTCGACATCTCCACCGCCTGAGGAGCCACCAAGGGAGCGATTGGCGAGCCCAGTCCTCGTCGCAGCAGGGCCCTGGCCGCCTTCACCGGGGCAGCACTCCACCCGGCGCACGTTCGCATCAAAGACCTTGAGGAGCATCACCGAAGCACCATCATAGTCCAAGTAGATCACGAAGACGCCCCTTGTCCTGCAAACCCGGGCAATCTCTCTCCAGCCCCGGGTCATGTAGACCTCGCCCGGGGCGACGACCGTGACCTCTGCCTCGGTCGCGAGGGTGCTGCAGCCGGTGTGCTGCAGCTAGAGCTCCAGAGGATCCCCCTGCGGGATGACGGAGGCGAAGAAGGGAGGAAGGAGGATCCAAGACTGAAGAGGAATGGCGACGTGGAGCACGAACTCTTGGGAGGAGCCCTCGGTGTGGGCCCCAGGGGGGACGACCCACACCTTCGTGACCCGTCGGCGCCGACGGCGGCGCCGCCCGTGGCGGTCGGCAACAGCTCCTTCGGGGCCCTCGACGTGGGCGTACAATGGAAGCAGGAACCCCGGCGGCGCCCGCTCGCCCCAAGGCCTCGACACCACCTGAAGGGCCCCCTCGTCCGGGCCACAGTGGACATGCCGTTTCTTCGGCGGAAGTGGGTCTGGTCCCTCTCGGGGAGCCTTTCCCTTCTCTGCCGTCGAGAACTGGCGGATCAGAGCCATCACGGCAAGACGGAGAAAGAATCGAGAAGAAGGAGAAGCAAGGAGGGATGGACTGGAAGGGCGCACGACATTTCGTACTTATAACCGGCGGAGGCCAACCGCCGACCTCCACGATCGCAGGTAATCATGACCCGTTTGCATGTAGGGACTTGTCCTATCCGTGCAGTTGCCGAGGCGCCATGGGGAAGTGGAGGCGCCCACGTCCAGTCAACTGCCACGCGGCGCCCAAGGCCGCAGGCTGTTAGGGCCCGCGGCGCTTCGCTCTTGCCCTTCCGCCTCCCTACACGGCCAAGTCCAGGCGCGCCTTGGGCCCGGGGGCTACTGTCGGCGTTCTGGGAACGGGGGTCCCCAGACTTGCCTGCCTGTGGCCTGTGGCGTGGCTCAAAGGGGGGCCCAGCACGGCCCATCTTCACCAGTACAAACTCAAGACCCTCGTGAGGGGCCAAGCCTCGCGGGGCGGACGACACGGAGCCTCCTCAGGCACGGCCTCATCAGGCAGACTCACGAGGAGGCGGAGAGAACAAGGCGGGGTACCTCGTGAGGTGCCCGTGACGCAAGCCATGACGACTCAGGGCGCCAGGCGGGTGCCAGCCCGCGCAGCGTCCTCCTTTCCTCTTTGGTGCAAAGGGGGCAAGCGCAACCGCGGAGTACCAAGGCATCAGGCAAAGGTTGCCATTTCGGTGCAACGAGACCAAGACCAGGAGGACTACGAGATGGAGGTCACCATGGAGCCCAAGACGGCGTCATCACCAGAGCTTTGCGCAGGCGAAGACTACTTTCGCCAGGATAGCTGATACTTGCTGTCCCCCTTCAAATTAGCCCGCCATTGTTGGCTCCCTTCTCGCTCAATATTTGGGAAGAGGACCAGGGCCTCTATAAATAGGACCAGCCACCCACATGGCAAGGGGTCGGCCGGTTGGAAGCAGGGAAAGAGAGAGAGAGAGAGAGAGAGAGAGAGAGAGAGAAAGGTGACTGAACTCCTCCCAGCAGTTCATCGCCCCAGCCAAGAACAGACCCTCGCGGGGCTGCTCTTCCTTGTATTGTTCATCATCATCAGCCCAAGAGGCAATCCACCACACCACACACTGGAGTAGGGTATTACACCACAATGGTGGCCCGAACCAGTATAAACCCTGTGGTTCTTGTGCCGTTCTTCCCACAACTTTGATCCTAGCATGGTGGAGGGGTGCAGGTAGGTAGGAGGCGAAATCTCCACGCGCACCCCAGTGTTCGAACCTCAAGGGTCTGCCAGAACCCGAAATCCGACAGAGCATCACCTCAACGTGTGCCCCAATGTGCGCCCTATGAAGCAGAAGGCCAGGCGGCAGTCCACAGAAAAGCAGGCCTTCATCGTCCAAGAGACCCGCAAATTAGATGTCGCTGGGGTCATTCGCGAGGTCCGATACCCGGATTGGTTGGCCAACCCTGTCGTTGTGCCAAAGAAGGGAGGGAAGGAGCGCATGTGTGTCGACTTCACCAACCTCAACAAAGCATGCCCGCAAGATCCGTTCCCGCTCCCCCGCATCGACCAGATCATCAATTCCACTGCGGAATGCGACTTGTTATGCTTCTTGGATGCCTTCTCCGGGTATCACCAGATCAAGATGGCGGTAGAAGACGTCAAGAAGACAGCCTTCCTAACCCCGTGTGGGGTGTACTGCTACACATGCATGCCATTCGGGCTGCGTAATGCAGGGGCGACCTTCTAGCGGCTGAGGCACATCACCTTGGGCCCGCAGCTCAGGAAGAATGTTGAAGCTTACGTCGATGACATTGTGGTAAAGTCTCGGGAGGCCAGGACCTTGATACAAGACTTGGAGGAAACCTTCGCGAGCCTCAACGTAGTGAACCTACGGCTCAACCCAGAGAAGTGTGTGTTCGGAGTCCCCTCGGGCAAGCTCTTGGGTTTCCTCGTGTCCCACCGAGGCATCGAGGCTAACCCGGAGAAGGTCAAGGCGGTGGAAGACATGAGCCCGCCAAAGATCCTCAGAGAAATGCAGAAGCTCACGGGGCGCGTGACCGCGCTAGGGCGCTTCATCTCCAAGTTGGGGGAACGAGCACTGCCCTTCTTCAAGCTAATGAAGAAAAAGGGGCCCTTCGAGTGGACTGAAGAGGCCGACAAGGCGTTCCAGGATCTCAAGAGATACCTAACCAGCCCACCGGTCATGGTGGCTCCGCGCCCTCAAGAGCCCCTGGTGATTTACCTCGCCTCCACTCCCTACTCTGCCAGCGCAGCCTTGGTGGCAGTCAGAGAGGAGCGCCGAATCAAAACCGTGGCAGCAGCCCGGGACAAGGTAGAACAGGGACAAGGAAGGCCTACAGAAACTACCACCGCGGCTGAGGAGGATCAGCCGCTGTAGAGGGGCGCACCAGAGGCGGAAGAGGCCCCTCTTCCAGATGGCCAGTCTCAGGAGGCCTCATTGCCTCAAGAGGCGCCATGGTCTCCGAAGGGAGCCACCAGCACTGACGCACTCCACCTCGTTGAGCACCCAGTGTACTTCGTCAGCACGGTGTTGTGGGATGCAAGGGCACGCTACCCCATGCCTCAAAAACTCCTCCTCGCGCTACTGGTGGCCTCGCGCAAGCTGCGGCACTATTTTCAGGGTCGCCCCATCAAGGTCATCTCGTCATACCCCCTGGAGAGAGTGCTCAGGAGCCCTAATTCAGCTGGAAGGGTCGCTGAGTGGAACATAGAACTGCAAGCATTTCAGCTTGAATTCAGCACGACCAGAGTCATCAAGGGAGCAGCATTGGCGGATTTTGTGGCAGAATGGACGGAGGCGCCAGGTCTCAAGGCCGACGAGGACCGGTCCCTGTCCCCGGGAAGCGAGGCGCCAGAAGGCTGGGTCATGTACTTCGATGGGGCATTCTCCAGGCATGGCACTAGGGCTGAGGCGGTGCTTATATCGCCCACCCAGGACAAGCTCTATTATGTCGTGCAGCTCTGTTTCCAGCAAGGTGAAAAGGTCTCCAACAACATAGCGGAGTATGAAGGTTTAATAGCGGGCTTGAAGGCCGCGGCTGCCCTGGGGGTGAAACACCTCACCATCAAGGGCGATTCGCAGCTCCTTGTCAATTTCTCCAACAAGGTGTACGAGCCGAAGGATGAGCACATGGAAGCCTACCTAGCGGAGGCCCGCAGGATGGAGAAGCAGTTTTGGGGGTTGGAGTTGCAGCATGTGCCTCGTGGCACCAATTAGGAGGCCGATGACATCGCCAAACGGGCGTCCAGGCGGTTGCCTCAGGAGCCTGGCGTTTTCGAGGAGCGGCTCTTCAAGCCATTAGCCCTGCCGTCATTATCGAACACGGCTTAGCCCCGGGAGGAGCTCCCCCAGCCACCTGCCTCAGGGGCTTCGGCCTGTGGCCCGGCCTCAGGAGCACACCTGCTCCTGACGATGGGACCTCAGGAGGGATGTTGGATCGCGGAGCTCCGGAGTTACCTAACGCAAGGGACCCTGCCGGAGAAGGAGGAGGAAGCGGAGCGAGTGGCATGCCAGGCCACAGCATACTGCATCAAGGATGGGGAGCTCTACCGGAAGCGGCCAAACGAGGTATCCCTGCGCTGCATCTCCAGGGAGCAAGGGCAGGAACTGCTGGAAGATATACACGGCGGAGACTGTGGACATCATTCATCATCACGGACCCTCGTCGGCAAGGCATTCCATAGTGGGTTTTATTGGCCCACCGCGCTCAATGACGCCGTCGAACTAGTGAAAGCTTGTGAGGCCTGCCAGTTCCACGCCAAGTAGATCCATCAGCCCGCAGGAGGCTTGCAGACTATACCCCTTTCGTGGCCATTCGCAGTCTGGGGGCTGGACATCTTGGGCCCGTTTCCTCGGGAGCCCGGGGGCTACCGCTACCTCTACATCGCCGTGGACAAGTTCACCAAGTGGGCTGAAGTAGAGGCTGTCCACACCATTCCCGCGGGTTCTGCAGTCAAGTTCATCAAGGGCATCGTGAGCCGGTTCGGGGTGCCGAATCGCATCATCACGGACAACAGTTCGCAGTTCACCAGTAACCTCTTCAAAACATACTGTGCTAACCTTGGAACGCAGATATGCTACGCTTCGGTGGCGTACCCCCGAAGCAACGGCCAGGCTGAGCGAGCCAACGCGGAGGTTCTGAGGGGCCTCAAGACCAGGACGTTCAAGAAGAAGCTAGAGGCCTGCGGCAGAGGTTGGTACGACGAGCTTCAGTCCGTGTTGTGGTCCATCCGCACAACCGCGACCAAGCCGACTGGAGAGACCCCGTTCTTCCTGGTCTACGGAGCCGAAGCGGTCCTCCCTCACGAGGTCAGACGTCGCTCCGCACGAGTCCTGGCATTCGAGGAGGCGCAGCAGGATGCCATGCGGGGAATGGAGCTCGTGCTGGGGGAGGAACGTCGCCGAGAAGCCGCGCTACGAGCGGCAAGGTACCAGCAAGCACTGCGGCCATATCACTGCCGCAACATCCGCCCTAGAACTCTCGAGGTAGGAGACCTCGTGCTCAGGCGGGTTCTCTCCAGGGAGGGGCTGCACAAGCTCTCTCCCGTGTGGGAGGGCCCGTTCAAAGTTGTTCATGTTTCCAGGCCCGGCTCCGCGCGCTTGGAGACTCAGGAGGGGGTGCCAGTCCAGAACGCATGGAACATCCAGCACCTCCGGAGGTTCTACCCCTAAAAAGGCCCAGAGCCTGTGAAGAAGGCGAATGCCTGTGAAGCTATTGCATTTCGGAAAAGGCCCAGAGCCTGTGAAGAAGGCGAATGCCTGTGAAGCTATCGCGTTTCAGAAAGGCCCGGAGCCTCTGAAGAAGGCGAATGCCCGTGAAGCTATCGCGTTTTGGAAAAGGCCCAGAGCCTATGAAGAAGGCGAATGCCTGTGAAGCTATGGCATTTTGGAAAAGGCCCA
>NC_057800.1:270077417-270086846 GCF_018294505.1 Triticum aestivum | reverse complement strand
CTGCCCCTTGGCCCCACCGGCCCTCGCCCCGTCGCCCCCACCACCCGCTGTTGGGGATCGTAGCAGAAATTCAAAAATTTCTACGCATCACCAAGATCAATCTATGGAGTAATCTAGCAACGAGGGGAAGGAGAGTGCATCTACATACCCTTGTAGATCGATAAGCAGAAGCGTTCAAGTGAACGGGGTCGATGGAGTCGTACTCGTCGTGATCCAAATCACCGATGATCCTAGGCTCGAACGGACGACACCTCCGCGTTCAACACACGTACGGTTGGGAGACGTCTCCTCCTTCTTGATCCAGCAACGGGAGAGGAGAAGTTGAGGTAGAACTCCAGTAGCACGACGGCATGGTGGCTATGGAGCTCGTGGTTCTCCAGCAGGGCTTCGCCAAGCACTATGGAGGAGGAGGAGGTGTAGGAGGAGGGAGGGCTGCACCAGGGAAGAGGTGCGGCTGCCCTCTCTCTCCCTCACTATATATAGGGGGAAGGGAGGAGGGGGAGGCACCCTAGGGTTCCCTAGGGGAGGGGCGGCGGCCACAGGGGAAACCCTAGATGGGTTTGGGCGCCACACCCCCTAGGGAACTTGCCCCCCAAGCCGGGAGGGGCGGCTGCCCTAGGGGTGGCGCTCCCACCTCTCCTAGTTACGTGAGATGGGGTGGGAGGGGCGCTCAGCCCCTTAGTGGGCTGATGTGCCCTCTCCCCTTGGCCCATAAGGCCCCGCAACGCTTGCCGGGCCCTCCAAAACCCCTTTCGGACACGCTGGTCATCACCTGGTACCCTCGGAACAATTCCGGACTCCAATACCCTTCGTCCAATACACCGATCTTCACCTCCGGACCATTCCGGAGCTCCTCGTCATGTCCGGGATCTCATCCGGGACTCCGAACAACCTTCGGTAACCACATACTATTTCCCATAACAACTCTAGCATCACCGAACCTTAAGTGTGTAGACCCTACGGGTTCGGGAACCATGCAGACATGACCGAGACAACTCTCCGGCCAATAACCAATAGCGGGATCTGGATACCCATGTTGGCTCCCACATGTTCCACGATGATCTCATTGGATGAACCACGATGTCGAGGATTCAATCAATCCCGTATACAATTCGCTTTGTCTAGCGGTATTGTACTTGCCCGAGATTCGATCGTCTGTATCCGATACCTTGTTCAATCTCGTTACCGGCAAGTCACTTTACTCATTCCGTAAGACATCATTCCTTGATCAACTCCTTGGTCACATTGTGCACATTATGATGATGTCCTACCGAGTGGGCCCAGAGATACCTCTCCGTTTACACGGAGTGACAAATCCCAGTCTCGATTCGTGCCAACCGGACAGACACTTTCGGAGATACCTGTAGTGAACCTTTATAGCCACCCAGTTACGTTGTGACGTTTGGCACACCCAAAGCACTCCTACGGTATCCGGGAGTTGCACAATCTCATGGTCTAAGGAAATGATACTTGACATTAGAAAAGCTTTAGCATACGAACTACACGATCTTTGTGCTAGGCTTAGGATTGGGTCTTGTCCATCACATCATTCTCCTAATGATGTGATCCCGTTATCAACGACATCCAATGTCCATGGTCAGGAAACCGTAATCATCTTATTGATCAACGAGCTAGTCAACTAGAGGCTTACTAGGGACATGGTGTTGTCTATGTATCCACACATGTATCTGAGTTTCCTATCAATACAATTCTAGCATGGATAATAAAACGGTTATC
This sequence comes from Triticum aestivum, assembly GCF_018294505.1. NCBI lineage: Eukaryota > Viridiplantae > Streptophyta > Magnoliopsida > Poales > Poaceae > Triticum > Triticum aestivum. The sequence goes on along the minus strand of NC_057800.1, from coordinate 270,085,109 downwards.
ATGAACAATGAAATATAATAATAACCAATTTATTATTGCCTCTAGGGCATATTTCCAACAGTCTCCCACTTGCACTAGAGTCAATAATCTAGTTCACATCGCCATGTGATTAACACTCACAGGTCTCATCCCCATGTGACCAACATCCAAGAGTCTACTAGACTCAATGATCTAGTTCACATCACTGTGTGATAAACACTCAAAGAGTTCTGGGTTTGATCATGTTATGCTTGTGAGAGAGGTTGTAGTCAACGGGTCTTGCCATATTCAGATCCCTATGTATTTGCAAAAATTTATATCGTAGATGCTGCTACCACGTTCCACTTGGAGCTATTCCAAATTATTGCTCCATTATATGTATCCGGTATCTCTACTCAGAGCTATCCGGATAGGTGTTAAGCTTGCATCGACGTAACTCTTTATGTCAAACTCTTTATCACCTCCATAACCGAGAAACATTTCCTTATTCCTCTAAGGATAATTTTGACTACTATCTGGTGATCCACTCCTAGATCACCTTTGTACCCTCTTGCCAGACATGTGGCAAGGCACATAATAGGTGCGGTACTTCAGCATGGCATACCGTATAGAGCCTATGACAAGAGCATAGGGGACGACCTTTTGTCCTTCCTCTTTCTTCTACCGTGGTCAATCTTCGAGTCTTACTCAACTTCACACCTTACAACTCAGGTAAGAACCCCTTCTTTGACTGATCTATTTTGAACTCCTTCAAAAACATGTCAAGGTGTGTGTTCTTTGAAAGTACCATCAGGCGTCTTGATCTATCTCTATAGATCTTGATGCCCAATATGTAAGCAGCTTTATCCAGGTCTTCCTTTGAAAAACACTCTTCAAACAACCGTTTATGCTTTCCAGAAATTCTACATTATTTCAGATCAACAATATGTTATCCACATATACTTATCAGAAATGTTGTAGTGCTCCCACTCACCTTTTTGTAAATACAAGTTTCTAGCAAACATTGTATAAACCTAAAAGCTTTGATCACTCCATCAAAACATATATTCCGATTCTGAGATGCTTGCTCTAGTCCATAGAAGGATTGCTGGAGCCAGCATACCTTTTATCATCCTTAGGATCGACAAAACCTTTTATTGTATCACATACAACTTTTCTTACAAAACTGGTAAGAAAACTTGTTTTTGACATCCATCTATAAGATTTATAATCGAAAAATACAGCTAATGCTAACATGATTCTGATGGACTCAAGCATCGCTACGGGTGAGAAATTCTCATCGTAGTCAACTCCTTGAACTTGTGAAAAGACTCTTTCCCACAAGTCGAGCTTCATAGACGGTAACATTACCGCCCACGTCCGTCTTCTTCTTAAAGATCCATTTATCTCAATGGCTTGCCGATCATCGGGCAAGTCCACCAAAGTCCATACTTTGTTCTGATATGTGTATCCTATGTCGGATTTCATGGCTTCTAACCATTTGTCGGAATACGGGCCACCATTGTTTTTCCATAGCTCGTAGGTTTATTGTTGTCTAACAACATGATATCTAAGACATGATTACTGTACCACTTAGGAGTAGTACATATCCTTGTCGACCTACGAGGTTCGATAGCAACTTGATCCGAAGCTTTATGATCATTATCATTAACTTCCTATTCAACAGATGTAGGCGCCACAGAAAACATCTTTCTGTGTTGCATCACTCTCTGGTTGAAGTAAAGGTTCGACAACCTCATCAAGTTCTATCTTCCTCCCACTCAGTTCATTCGAGAGAAACTCCTTCTCGAGAAAGGACACGTTCTTAGCGACAAACAATTTGCCCTCGGATCTGAGATAGAAGGTATACCCTACTGTCACCTTTGGGTATCCTATGAGGATGTGTTTGTCCGCTTTGGGTTCGAGCTTCTCTGGCTGAAGCCTTAAGCATCGCATCCCCAAACATTAAGAAACGACAACTTTGGTTTCTTGCCAAACCAATGTTCATACGACATTGTCTCAACGGACTTAGATGGTGTCCTATCTAAAGTGAATGCAGCTGTCTCTAATGCATAACCTCAAATTGAAAATGGTAGATTGGTAAGAGACATCATAGATCGCACCATATCTCATAGGGTTCGATTACGACGTCTGGACACACCATTACAACTGTGGTGTTCTAGGTGGCTTCAGCTGTGAAACAATTCCACAATGTCTTAAGTGATTTGCCAAACTCATAACTCAGAAAATCCCCTTTTGATCAGATCGTAGGAACATGATCTTATTGTTATGATGATTCTTAACTTCACTCTGAAATCGCTTGAACTTTTCAAACGTTTCAGACTTGTGCTTCATTAAGTAGATATACCTATATCTACCCAAATCGTCAGTGAAGATGAGAAAATAGCGATATCCACCGCAGGCTTCAATTCTCATTGGATCACACGCATCAGCATGCATGATTTCCAACAAGTCACTTGTCCGTTTCATTGTACCTGAAAACGGAGTCTTAGTCATCCTGCCCATGAGGCATGGCTCGCATGTGTCAAGTGATTCAAAATCAAGTGACTCCAAACATCCATTGACATGGAGTTTCTTCATGCATCTTACGCCAATATGACCTAAGCGGCAGTGCCACAAGAAAGTGGTACTATCATTATTAACTCTACATCTTTTGGCGTGAACATGTGTATTACCACGACCGAGATTCAATGAACCATTCACATAGGGTGCATGACCATGAAAGGTATCATTCATGTAAACAGAATAACCATTATTCTCTAACTTAAATGAATGACCGTATTGCAATGAACATGATCTAATCATATTCATGCTCAACGTAGACACCTGATAACATTTATCTAGGTTCAATACTAATCCCGAAGGCAGATGGAGCGTGCGATGGTGATCTCATCAACTTTGGAAACACTTACAACACACATCGTTACCTCGCACTTAGCTAGTCTCCGTTCAGTCAGTAGCTTTTGCTTCAAGTCACCAATAATAGTAACTGAACCGGTATCCAATACCCAGGTGCTACTAGGAGTACTAGTGAGGTACACATTAATAACACGTATATACTTTGTAGAAGTTGCCAGCCTTCTTATCTACCATGCATTTGGGGTAATTCTGCTACCAGTGACCGTTCCCCTTACAATAGAAGCACTTAGTCTTGGGTTTGGGTTCAACCTTGGGTTCCTTCACTGGAGCGGCAACTGGTTTGCCATCCATGAAGTTTCCCTTCTAGCCCTTGACCTTCTTGAAACCAGTGGTCTTGTTAAACCATCAACACTTGATGCTCCTTCTTGATTTCTACCTTTTGCAGTCTTAAGCACCGCGAACAGCTCCGGGATCAACTCCATCCCTTGCATGTCATAGTTCATCACGAAGATCTAGTAGCTTAGTGATAGTGGCTAGAGAACTCTATCAATCACTATCTTATCTGGAAGTTTAACTCCCACTTGATTTAAGTGATTGTAGCACCCAGACATTCTGAGCACATGCTCACTAGCTGAGCTATTCTCCTCCATCTTGTTGGCAAAAGAACTTGTCAGCGGTCTCACACCTCTCAACATGGGCATGAACCTGAAATCCCAATTTCAGCTCTTGGAACATCTCATATGTTCTATGGCATTCAAAACATCATTGGAATCCCGGTTCTAAGCCGTAAAGTATGGTGCACTAAACTATCAAGTAGTCATCAGGATGTGTGTGTCAGGTGTTCACAACATCCACAAACGACGTTGTAGGGGTTTGCACATCAAGCGGTGCATCAAAGACATAAGCCTTCTGTGTAGCAGTGAGGACACTCCTCGGACTACGGACCTAGTCCGCATCATTGCTTACAATATCTTTAAACTTAATCTTTATCTAGGAATGTATTGAAACAGGGAGTTACGACATGAGCTATTTATCTACAACATATTTGTAAAGTCAATTTAGACTATGTTCATGATAATTGAGTTCATCAAATCAAATTATTTAATGACCTCCCACTCAGATAGACATCCCTCTAGTCATCTAAGTGAAATATGATCTGAGTCAACTAGTTCATGTCCGATCATCACGTGAGACGGACTAGTCAACATCGGTGAACATCTTCACGTTGATCGTATCTTCTATACGACTCATTCTCGACCTTTCGGTCTTCCATGTTCCGAGGCCATGTCTGTACATGCTAGGCTCGTCAAGTCAACCTAAGTGTATTGCATGTGTAAATCTGGCTTATACCCGTTGTATTCGAACGTTAGAATCTATCACACCCGATCATCACGTGGTGCTTCAAAACAACGAACCTTCGCAACGGTGCACAGTTAGGGGGAACACTTTCTTGAAATTATTACGAGGGATCATCTTATTTAAGCTACCATCGTTCTAAGAAAATAAGATGTAAAACATGATAAACATCACATGCGATCAAATAGTGACATGATATGGCCAATATCATTTTGCTCCTTTTGATCTCCATCTTTGGGGCTCCATGATCATCGTTGTCACCGGCATGACACCATGATCTCCATCATCATGTCTTCTTGATGTTGTCTCGTCATCTATTACTTCTACTACTATGGCTAACGCTATAGCAATAAAGTAAAGTAATTACATGACGTTTATGTTGACACGCAGGTCATAGATAAATTAAGACAACTCCTATGGCTCCTGCCGGTTGTCATACTCATCGACATGCAAGTCGTGATTCCTATTACAAGAACATGATCAATCTCATACATCACATATATCATTCATCACATCCTTTTGGCCATATCACATCACAAGGCATATGCTGCAAGAACAAGTTAGACGTCCTCTAATTGTTGTTGCAAGTTTTTACGTGGCTGCTATAGGTTTCTAGCAAGAACGTTTCTTACCTACACCAAAACCACAACGTGATATGCCAATTTCTATTTACCCTTCATAAGGACCCTTTTCATTGAATCCGATCCGACTAAAGTGGGAGAGACAGACACCCGCTAGCCACCTTATGCAACTAGTGGATGTCAGTCGGTGGAACCAGTCTCACGTAAGAGTACGTGTAATGTCGGTCCGGGCCGCTTCATCCCACGATGCCGCCGAATCAAGATAAGACTAGTGATGGCAAGTAAATTGACAAAATCGACGTCCACAACTGCTTTGTGTTCTACTCGTGCATAGAAACTACGCATAGACCTAGCTCATGATGCCACTGTTGGGGATCGTAGCAGAAATTCAGCCACTGTTGGGGATCGTAGCAGAAATTCAAAAATTTCGACGCATCACAAAGATCAATCTATGGAGTAATCTAGCAACGAGGGGAAGGAGAGTGCATCTACATACCCTTGTAGATCGATAAGCAGAAGCGTTCAAGTGAACGGGGTCGATGGAGTCGTACTCGTCGTGATCCAAATCACCGATGATCCTAGCGCCGAACGGACGACACCTCCGCGTTCAACACACGTACGGTTGGGAGACGTCTCCTCCTTCTTGATCCAGCAACGGGAGAGGAGAAGTTGAGGTAGAACTCCAGTAGCACGACGGCATGGTGGCTATGGAGCTCGTGGTTCTCCAGCAGGGCTTCGCCAAGCACTATGGAGGAGGAGGAGGTGTAGGAGGAGGGAGGGCTGTGCCAGGGAAGAGGTGCGGCTGACCTCTCTCTCCCTCACTATATATAGGGGAAGAGAGGAGGGGGAGGCGCCCTAGGGTTCCCTAGGGGAGGGGCGGCGACCACAGGGGAAACCCTAGATGGGTTTGGGCGCCCCCACCCCCTAGGAAACTTGCCCCCCAAGCCGAGAGGGGCTGCTGCCCTAGGGGTGGCGCTCCCACCTCTCCTGGTTACATGAGATGGGGTGGGAGCGGCGCTCAGCCCCTTAGTGGGCTGATGTGCCCTCTCCCTTTGGCCCATAAGCCCCCCCCCCAACGCTTGCCGGGCCTCCGAAACCCCTTTCGGACACGCTGGTCATCACCTGGTACCCTCGGAACAATTCCGGACTCCAATACCCTTCGTCCAATATACCGATCTTCACCTCCGGACCATCCCGGAGCTCCTCGTCATGTCCGGGATCTCATTCGGGACTCCGAACAACCTTCTGTAACCACATACTATTTCCCATAACAACTCTAGCATCACCGAACCTTAAGTGTGTAGACCCTACGGGTTCGGGAACCATGCAGACATGACCGAGACAACTCTCCGGCCAATAACCAATAGCGGGATCTGGATACCCATGTTGGCTCCCACATGTTCCACGATGATCTCATTGGATGAACCACGATGTCGAGGATTCAATCAATCCCGTATACAATTCCCTTTGTCCAGCGGTATTGTACTTGCCCGAGATTCGATCGTCAGTATCCGATACCTTGTTCAATCTCGTTACCGGCAAGTCTCTTTACTCGTTCCGTAACACATCATCCGGTGATCAACTCCTTGGTCACATTGTGCACATTATGATGATGTCCTACCGAGTGGGCCCAGAGATACCTCTCCGTTTACACGGAGTAACAAATCCCAGTCTCGATTCGTGCCAACCCAACAGACACATTCGGAGATACCTGTAGTGAACCTTTATAGCCACCCAGTTACGTTGTGATGTTTGGCACACCCAAAGCACTCCTACGGTATCCGGGAGTTGCACAATCTCATGCTCTAAGGAAATGATACTTGACATTAGAAAAGCTTTAGCATACGAACTACACGATCTTTGTGCTAGGCTTAGGATTGGGTCTTGTCCATCACATCATTCTCCTAATGATGTGATCCCGTTATCAATGACATCCAATGTCCATGGTCAGGAAACCGTAACCATCTTATTGATCAACGAGCTAGTCAATTAGAGGCTTACTAGGGACATGGTGTTGTCTATGTATCCACACATGTATCTGAGTTTCCTATCAATACAATTCTAGCATGAATAATAAACGGTTATCATGAACAATGAAATATAATAATAACCAATTTATTATTGCCTCTAGGGCATATTTCCAACACCCGCCACCGCCCCGTTGCCCCGTTGCCCGCGCCGGAGCCAGGCTCGCTGCCGGCCCCCTGCGTCCGCCTCGCCCCCCTCCCCGGAGCCAGGCTCACCGCCGCCCCAGAGCCAGGCTCGTCGCCGCCCCGGAGCCAGGCTCGCCACCGCCCCTGCGCCCGCGCCGCCCCCGGAGGCAAGCTCGCCGCGGGCCCCAAGCGTCCGCCTCGTGCCCCCCCGGAGCCAAGCCTGCCGCCGCTGCCCTAAGCGCGGCCGTCCACCACCACCCTGCGACCATCCTCCATCCTCCATTGAGAGGAGCCAAGGTGAACATTTTTTGTTTTTTCTACTATTTTTCTTTGCTGTTTTGGTTTAATTAGGTTATTGATAGGTTTAGGTTAGTGGTTGGTTTAGGTTACTGCTAGATTTAGGTTTAGATAATTAGAAGAAGAAACTTGAAAAAAAGAAGAAGAAGTAGAAGAAGAGGAAAAAGGAAAAAAAGGAAGAAGAATAAGAAGAAAGTTGAAAAACAGAACAATATAGAAGAGGAAACGGAGAATAAGAAAGAAAGAAAGAAGAAGAAGAAGAAGAAGAAGAAGAAGAAGAAGAAGAAAGAAGAAGAGGAGGAGGGGGAAGAGGAGGACGGAGAAGAAGAAAGAAAAGAAGAAGAAGAAGAAGAAGAAGAAGAAGAAGAAGAAGAAGAAAGAAGAAAGAAGAAGAAGAAGACCCCGACACGCCACCCCGACCCCCGACCCCCGACACCCCAACCCCGACCCCCGACCACCGAAACCCC
>NC_057800.1:270069815-270077190 GCF_018294505.1 Triticum aestivum | reverse complement strand
CGCTGATGAAGGAATGTACCTAGGGTAGGGTCGCGGACCTGTCCTAACTGCCCTACCCAAGGACACCTTTAGAATAAATCACCTTTCAATCGACTTGGAGGTGTTCCACTCGACAGACTCGAAGACATTCGACCAAGAAGCAATTACTCGACCAAGATCCAACCACTCGAGGCCAGGAGACCTAAAGTCACTCCGCACGCTAACGGTCGGTCATTAAGTAACCTTTATGGTCATCATAGCACTTTATTACTAGCGTTATCAGTAAAGCCATGCCTGAATGTACATTGAACCCTTCGTAACGTGGGCTGGCCGGGGTCCTGGTGCACTCTATATAAGCCACCCCCCTCCTCCGAGACAAGGGTTCGCACCTCTGTAACTCATACACACATAATCCAGTCGACCGCCTCCGGGCTCTGAGACGTAGGGCTTTTACTTCCTCCAAGAAGGGCCTGAACTCGTAAACCTTGCGTCCTTACATCCTCTCCATAGCTAAGACCTCGCCTCTCCATCCTTACCCCCCTACATTACTGTCGGACTTAGAACCACAACAGTTGGCGCCCACCGTGGGGCAGGTGTTTTAGCATTTTGTTGGAGGAGTTGCGATCTTTTCCGACCTGAATCATCATGGTTTTTGACGGAGTTTTGGTGGAGGGCCGCGAGATCCGTCTCGGCGCGCTCACGTTCATCACCTATGACTCCGCCTGGCTTCAGGAGGCTCCGCTCGACGTGGACGCGCTCCCTGTCCGCGGGGCAATGCACTTAGCGCGTGCGTCCGCGGCGTTCTCCTACGGCAACCGTCGCCCCCCTACCGGTCGGCTCCTGTGCTGTCCTCCCTCCCCATTTCCCACCGGCGCAAGCACTCCGGTCAGTCGAGACTTCAGCGGTGGTTGAGACACGCAGTGGCCCGTCAGTTGGCCACCCCTCAAGTCGCGGCGATCGAGCCCGACGAATCCCTCTACGACCTGTTCGACCCATCGACTGGCTCTGTAGAGACTGCATCCGAGTGCGACAGCAGCGATCCGGCGGCGGAGGTTCTGATGGTCGATGAGCCGCCCAGTCCCCCCGGTTTTACCCGCACCGACGGAGGCGCAAGAGGAGGAGATCCGTCGCGTACCCATGAGGAATATATTCCCGAGCCTCTCACGTCACTGCGGAGAGAAGAACTTCGCCGCCGGAACATGGATGCTCTGCACACTCCTATCGTTGGAGAAACCCCCGAGGCTCGCGCCTTGGAGGACGCGCGCCTGGCAAACTTGGCCGAGCACACTCGACTGGAGAACCTCCAGCGAGATCTCGACGAGCGTGCGCGACAACGGGTTCCCGAATCCAGTCAACGTCAGCTCTTCCTGCCCCTGCAGGTATATCAGACTCCGATTCAGAATTTAGCAGCTACGGCCCGTATAGCGGAGTCGATTCAGCCTTCCCAGTCGAAGGCTGGCAGAGGCTTGCTGCAGATCAGAGCGTTACTCCGGGCAGCAGGAGATCAGAATTCCGCCGTTTCTCAGTCGCGGAACGGAATTCACAGTAGATCCATTACCGCGGACACAGTCCAGTCGGCTCACAGCCCGAGATCGCCCCCGAGGCGTGAGGGACGTGGAGACCGGCGTGACCAGTATGGGAACCATGAGCAGTATGATCACCGAGTCGACCGTGACGGTCGACGTCGAGTGCCCACGCCTCCCCCGAGGAGCGGGTCGTATGTCCCTCGCCAGCAGGATGACAGGCGCCCTCATAGTGGTGAGTGAAGGATTCCAGTCGACCCCAGAGGGCCAGGCTTTGACGCGAGATCCATCCTCGTCCAGGGTCTGGTCGACAGGAACAGAGCTCACCGAGAAGGCCACAACAGAGATGCGCCTGCCAGCAGCAGAGTACATGTTTCGGGGCCAGAGTGCTTTAGTAGAGCCATCAGGGCTGCTGTGATTCCTCCCAATTTTAGGTTGGCGACTGGAGTCAGTAAGTTCACTGGCGAGTCCAAGCCCGATACTTGGCTCGAGGACTACCGAGTGGCCATCCAGATTGGCGGCGGCAATGATGAAGTGGCCATGAAGCACCTGCCTCTCATGTTGGAGGGCTCGGCCAGAGCGTGGCTAAACCAGTTAGCGCCTAGCAGCATTTACACTTGGGAAGATCTCTCCCGAGTGTTCGTCACCACATTTGAGGGCACATGCAAGCGACCAGCAGGACTGACGGAACTGCGGTCTTGTGTGCAAAAGCCGAATGGAACTTTGAGAGATTACATCCAGAGATGGATCACGTTACATCACTCGGTGGAGAATGTGCCTGACCACCAAGCAGTTTGTGCCTTCAAGGAAGGCGTCAAGTACATAGAGCTAAATTTGAAATTCGGTCGAACCGGAGATATGTCCCTGAATCGGATGATGGAGATTACCACCAAGTACGCTAATGGTGAAGATGAGGATCGACTCAGAAGTGGCAAGCTCAAGTCAGTCACCCAAGAAACCAGAGGCAATTCCAATTGGAAACAGAAGCGGAAAGCCGAACCATCGGCTCCCGGGGAAGCCTTAGCTTTGGCCCAAGGAAAGTCTAAAGGGAAACCTAAAGGGCCTTGGAATCCCAAAAAGGTTAAAGACCAGGAGGGAAATGATGTGTTGGACTTACCATGTCTCGTCCACACGAAGAAAGATGAAGAGGGTAATTTTATTTACCCGAAACATACCACTCGGCAGTGTCGACTCTTGATCCAGCAGTTTCAGGGCAAGCAGCCCAAGGGTAAGGAAAAGGAGTCATACAAGGTCGAGGACAAAGAGGACAGTGATGACGGATACCCTCAAGTCAATTCCACCCTGATGATTTTTGCTGATGTTGAGAGCAAAAGTCGACTAAAAGTTATTAACCGAGAGGTGAATATGATCGCTCCGGCGACACCTAGTTACCTGAAATGGTCTCAGACTGCCATAACATTCGACCAGTCCGACCACCCAACGCACATCGCCACCCCTGGGAGGCAAGCATTGGTGGTCGACCCAGTTGTTGAAGGCACTCGACTGACCAAAGTCCTGATCGATGGTGGCAGTGGTTTGAACATATTATACGCTGAGACGTTGAAGGGGATGGGCATTCCGATGTCCAGAGTCAGTGCCAGCAACATGAGCTTCCATGGACTCATTCCTGGGAAGAAGGCTGAATCACTCGGCCAGATTGCTCTTGATGTGGTTTTCGGTGATTCCAAGAATTACCGCAAAGAAAAGTTGGCATTTGAAGTTGTAGACTTCCAGAGTGCCTATCATGCTATTTTGGGCAGGCCGGCTTATGCACGCTTCATGGCCCGACCATGTTATGTGTATCTCAAATTGAAGATGCCTGGCCCCAAAGGTGTGATCACCATTGCGGGCAATCGGAAGAAAGCGGAAGAATGTTTTCAGAAGGGTTCGAAGATCGCCGACGCGCAGATGGTTGTGGTGGAGTTGCAGGAATACCAGAAGACTGCAGATCCGAGTGATCTATTGCGAGCCAAGAAGCCTGCTACAGAGTCAGCTTTCCAGTCGACTAGCGACACGAAGACAGCTCACATCCACCCGACCGACCCCAGCGCTGCCCCGACTCATATCACGACAACACTCGACTCCAAATAGGAAGAAGCGCTCATCCAGTTCCTTCGTGAGAACTGGGACATCTTCGCATGGAAGCCTTCTGACATGCCAGGTGTTCCCAGGGAGCTGGCTGAGCATCGCCTGAGAGTCGACTCAAAAGTAAAACCTGTCAAGGAACATATTCGACCGTCCGCCGTCCAAAAGAGAAAAGCTATTGGCGAAGAGGTGGCTCGACTCTTAGCAGCGGAGTTCATCCGAGAAATCTACCACTCCGAGTGGCTCGGCAACGTTGTCATGGCCCCCAAGAAGGACAAGTCACTTCGCATGTGCATTGACTTCAAACATATCAATCGGGCCTGCCCGAAAGATCATTTTCCTCTCCCCCGCATCGTCCAGATAGTCGACTCGACTGCGGGATGTGAGCGACTGTCTTTCTTAGACGCCTATTCTGGGTACCATCAGATCCGTCTGTATGGACCTAACAAGATCAAGACAACTTTCATCACTCCATTCGGGTGCTTCTGTTATGTTACCATGCCGTTCGGCCTTAAGAGTGCCGGAGCCACATTCATGAGGATGATTCAGAAGTGTTTACTCACTCAAATCAGTCGGAACGTGGAAGCATAGATGGACGATATTGTGCTCAAGTCACGGAAGGGTTCCGACCTGCTGACTGACGTTGCTGAAACCTTTGCCAACCTCAGGAGGTATGATATCAAGCTTAATCCATCAAAGTGTACATTCGGAGTCCCTGGTGGAAAGTTACTCGGCTTTCTCGTTTCCGAACGGGGAATCGACGCCAATCCAGAAAAAGTTGGCACTATACTCCGAATGAAAAGCCCTGTGCGAGTGCACGACGTCCAGAAGCTTACTGGTTGTTTGGTCACCCTAAGTCGATTCATATCTCGTCTCGGTGAAAAGGCATTACCTCTTTACCGATTGATGAAGAAGTCCGACAAGTTCGAGTGGACTCCTAAAGCTGATGCAGCGTTTGTAGAGCTCAAAGCTCTGCTCTCCACCCAGCCGGTGCTTGCTGCCCCAATCAGCAAAGAGCCTTTGCTGCTTTACATTGCAGCCACAGGACAAGTCATCAGTACGGTACTTACGGTCGAGCGGGAAGAAGAAGGGAAAACCTTCAAAGTTCAGCGCCCAGTATATTATATTTCTGAAGTCTTGACCCCATCAAAGAAAAGATATCCTCACTATCAGAAGCTTGTATATGGGATTTATATGACCACCAAGAAAGTTGCTCACTACTTCTCTGAACATTCCATTACAGTCGTCAGCGACGCTCCATTTTCAGAGATCCTGCATAACAGGGATGCAACCGGTCGAGTGGCAAAATGGGCGATCGAACTCCTTCCCCTAGATATCAAGTTTGAGGCAAAGAAAGCTATCAAGTCCCAAGCAATCGCGGCTTTCAACGCCGAGTGGATTGAACAACAACTGCTGACTCAGGATCACTCGGAGCATTGGACCATGTTCTTTGACGGTTCCAAGATGCTAAATGGTTCCGGTGCCGGAGTGGTGTTGATCTCCCCCAGAGGAGATAAACTCAGATATGTTCTTCAAATCCACTTTGATTCCTCTAACAACGAGGCAGAATAGGAAGCACTTTTATATGGGTTGCGCATGGCCATTTCACTCGGTGTCCATCGCCTCATGGTCTATGGCGACTCAGATTTAGTGGTCAATCAAGTGATGAAGGAATGGGACGTCAGAAGTCCAGCCATGACTGGTTATTGCAATGCAGTAAGAAAGCTGGAGAAGAAATTCGAGGGGTTAGAGCTTCACCACATACCCCGACTGAAAAATCAAGCAGCTGATGATCTGGCAAAAATAGGTTCCAAAAGAGAAGCCATTCCCAGCAATGTGTTTCTGGAACATATCCACACACCATCAGTCCAGGAGGATCCCTTCACGGAAGAGGCCCCGCAGCCAAAAAGCGCCACGGATCCGACTGAAGTTGAAATTCCAGCTGTGGTCGACTTGATTATGGAGGTGCTAGTTATCACTCCCGTCTGGACAGAACCGTACATCGCGCACATCCTAAGGAAAGAAATCCCAGAAGACGAGGAAGAGGCTCGACAGATCATCCGTCGATCCAAGGCCTTTACAGTCATAAAGGGACAGTTATATAGGGAAAGCACGACTGGGGTCGGCCAAAAGTGTATCACACCAGAAGAAGGTCAGATGATCCTTAACGATATCCACTCGGGGACCTGTGGTCATCATGCGTCCTCTCGGACCATTGTGGCTAAAGCATACCGAGCGGGGTTCTACTGGCCAACGGCCAATGAGATGGCTAAAGAGATAGTCGACAAATGTGAAGGAAGTCAGTATTACTCCAATATGCCGCACAAGCCCGCGTCAGCCCTGAAAACCATTCCACTTGTCTGGCCCTTCGCTGTTTGGGGGCTGGACATGGTTGGACCACTGAGAACAGGCAGGAGCGGCTTCACTCACGTGCTGGTAGCAGTCGACAAGTTCACCAAATGGATTGAAGCCAAGCCTATCAAGAATCTTGATGCTTGCACCGCTATCAGTTTCATCAGAGAGTTGATATTCAGATATGGAGTTCCACACAGCATCATCACCGACAATGGGTCAAACTTCGATTCCGAATTTAGGGCCTTCTGCGCCTCTCAGGGCACTCGGGTCGACTATGCTTCAGTCGCTCATCCCCAGTCGAATGGGCAAGCAGAAAGGGAAAACAGCCTAATTCTCAAAGGACTGAAACCCCGATTGATGCGCGATCTCAAGCACGCAGCAGGTGCATGGGTCGACGAGCTTCCATCAGTCCTTTGGGGATTGAGGACAACCCCGAATCGATCGACGAGAAGAACCCCATTCTTTCTGGTCTACGGAGCCGAGGCAGTCTTACCGAGTGACCTGCTTCACAACGCTCCCAGAGTCGAGCTCTACTCAGAAGATGAGGCAGAACAAGCCCAGCAGGACGCAGTGGACCTCCTAGAAGAAGAAAGAGAAATGGCTTTGATTCGATCGACCATCTATCAGCAAGACTTGCATCGATTCCATGCCAGAAACATGAAGAGCCGAGCCTTCTAAGAAGGAGACTTAGTCCTGCGAGTGGATCAGCAGAAACCACACAAGCTCGCTCCTACTTAGGAAGGCCCCTTCATAGTCACCAGAGTCCTCCACAATGGAGCATACCACCTCTACAATGTCAATCGCCAGATTGATGAGCCACGAGCCTGGAATGCGGAGCTACTCCGCCCCTTTCATACTTGATTCTCACTTGGATGAGATGTAATAAGAAAAACACCTGTAGTTTATTTATCAAAGACAAGAGCGTTATAATTTTCCCAGTGATTATTATTGTTTTTGTTTGTGTAAGAAATCCCCCAGTGGGTGGCTTAGCTGCGAATCCGCTTCGCCTAAGTTTGTAAAAACAGTTTCCTACCGAGTGGCGAGCCAGCCTCCCACTCGGGGGGCTTAGCTGCGAATCCGTTTCGCCTAAGTTTGAAAAATCCTACCGAGTGGCGAGCCAGCCTCCCACTCGGGGGGGCTTAGCTGGGAATTCGTTTCGCATAAGTTTGAAAAATCCTACCGAGTGGAGAGCAATCCTCCCACTCGGGGGCTTAGCAGCAGTCTAGTACTTGCCTAAGTTCTCTCACTTGGAGACTTAGCTGTAGTCAGGCACTCGCCTAAGTTTGAAAAAATCCTACCGAGTGGAGAGCAATCCTCCCACTCGGGGGCTTAGCTGCAGTCCAGCACTCGCCTAAGTTCTCCCACTTAGAGACTTAGCTGCAGTCAGGCACTCGCCTAAGTTTAAAAAAAATCCTACCAAATGCAGAGCAATC
>NC_057800.1:270069198-270069712 GCF_018294505.1 Triticum aestivum | reverse complement strand
AGTCCAGTACTCGCCTAAGTTCTCCCACTTAGAGACTTAGCTGCAGTCCGACACTCGCCTAAGTTTGAAAAAATCCTACCGAGTGGAGAGCAATCCTCCCACTCGGGGGCTTAGCTGCAGTCCAGTACTCGCCTAAGTTCTCCCACTTAGAGACTTAGCTGCAGTCCGGCACTCGCCTAAGTTTGAAAAAATCCTACTGAGTGGAGAGCAATCCTCCCACTCGGAGGCTTAGCTGCAGTCCAGTACTCGCCTAAGTTCTCCCACTTAGAGACTTAGCTGCAGTCCGGCACTCGCCTAAGTTTGAAAAAAATCCTACTGAGTGGAGAGCAATCCTCCCACTCGAGGGTTTAGCTACAGTCCAGTACTCGCCTAAGTACGAAACACATCTCAATCCTCAAGGACGACGAGGGGCGGGTCGACGGCCACCTTCTCCTGGAGAGCTTCGCCACAAATGCAATGCGCGATTCATCCCACTCTACAGTAACGAAGTACGGGTCGACTGCCACCGTCTCCT
>NC_057800.1:270064294-270069188 GCF_018294505.1 Triticum aestivum | reverse complement strand
GTCAGGCACTCGCCTAAGTTTGAAAAAATCCTACCGAGCGGAGAGCAATCCTCCCACTCGGGGGCTTAGCTGCAGTCCAATACTCGCCTAAGTTCTCCCACTTAGAGACTTAGCTGCAGTCAGGCACTCGCCTAAGTTTGAAAAAATCCTACCGAGAGGAGAGCAATCCTCCCACTCGGGGGCTTAGCTACAGTCCAGTACTCGCCTAGGTTCTCTCACTAGGAGATTTAGCTGCAGTCCGGCACTCGTCTAAGTTTGAAAAAAATCCTACCGAGTGGAGAGCGATCCTCCCACTCGAGGGCTTAGTTGCAGTCCAGTACTCGCCTAAGTACGAAACACATCTCAATCCTCAAGGACGACGAGGTCCGGGTCGACTGCCACCTTCTCTTGGAGAGCTTCGCCACAAATACAATGCGCGATTCATCCTGCTCTACAGTAACGAAGTGCGGGCCGACTGCCACCTTCTCCTGGAGAGCTTCGCCACAAATACAATGTGCGCTCCGTCCCACTCTACAGTAACAGGGTGTGGGTCGACCGCCGCCTTCCCTTGGGGAGCTTCGCCACGAATACAAGACATGGGTCGACTGCTTCCCTCTCCTTCGGAACTACGTTGCCAGTGCAAAAGTTGTCTCGAATGAAGAATGGGTTCACTCAGCAGGAGATTCATAAAGATATTCAACGGTAAACCAAGTTTAGATAAATTCTAACGGTTCCAGACCACAGATCGAAGTACTTGGGCATGCAGCCCGAAGAAGTTTAACGATTACAAAAACCACTCGGCATTCCGAGGCAAATTTAAGGTGGGACATAAGAGTTTGTTCACTCCGCGGGAGGAGGGCTGGCAGGCTACGACGAACTCATCCAGGTCGACGCCGTCGGCTATCCGAGTGGCTGCAGCGATGAAAGTCTCCATAAAGGTTCGGAAGTCATGCTTCTGGGTGTTGGCGACCTTGATTGCTGCCAGCTTGTCTTGTCGCACCTCCTTGCAGTGGACACGAACCAAGGACAGAGCCACATCGGCGCCACACCGAGCAGAAGACTTCTTCCACTCCTGCACTCGGTCATGCATTTCGTTAAGTCGAGTCATCAGAGACTCGAGATCGTTTTGGAGCGTAGCCTCTGGCCAAAGTGCCGGGCCGATCATTGACATGGCGACCTTCAGTTGAGCCAAGTAGTCCACGACACCGTCGATGCGAGATTCCAGTCGGAGCAAATTCATGGCAGTTTCATCTTTCACGGGAGAGTTGATTGGATCCAAACCTAGTTCGATCCGCCCAGTCTCCTCTTCAAAGTTCTGGCAAAACTCTACATTCACGATCCAAGGATAAGTCAATTTTCATACACTAAGTCGACACAAAAAAAGAGAGAGAAAGAAAATAGAACTCAGACTACAGTCGACAGCCAGCAGTCCACCGTAGTCTCGGGGACTACACCCAGTGGCTGCACTTAGCGTGCCCCCACCAGTTCTGATCCCACTCGACCGGCCCGCCGAAGTCGAGTGGAAGAGACAAACTACCAGTTTGGTTTATACATTCGGCAAAATACAAAGACTACAGTCAACTGCCAGCAGTCCACCGTAGTCTCGGGGACTACACCCAGTGGGTGCACTTAGCGTGCCCCCACTACTCTAAAACTTCAATCGACGCACCCAGTGGGTGTACAGATGCAAAGATTTATGGAAAGAATCTTCAGATAGCCGACTAACCTGAACGTTGCTCTGGAGAGCCGAGCTGGCATCATAGGCGGCTTGGCTGGCGTCCCGCACCATCTTCATCTTCTCCATCATAATGCCCGCCTGGCGTATGGCTTCCCTAGCAGCATTCACCTCGTCCTCTGGGACATGATGGGTCACAAAAACTGAAGGCGGGTCGACAGGGGCCTGAGCAGTCAAAGAAGAAGGCAAGGCACTCGACAGGGGCTCCGTGAAGGTAACAGAACCCCGAATGATGTCACCAGTGTCCTAAACGACTGGTTTCGCCCTTGGCGTCGACTGTAGCGCCTCACTTACAGGAGCTCGCCTACTCTTCCTCGTCAAAGGCCTCTCGGGATCTTCATCATCATCATCAGGGAGGTCAATAATGTTGGGAGCTGCGCAAAGTTCAAATTGCCAAAATCACGTCACCCAATGATGCACCATGCAGTTGAATCGACCGAAGAAAGATAGTATGGCAGAAATCATACCCGGATTAGAAGTGACCGCATCCTCCATCACCTCGTCATCATCCCTATAAGCTAAGGTCCCGGAAGTGGCAGCACTGACAATTCCAAAGTTCGTCCAGTTAAAACAAGAAAAACAAACAGCGCGGAGCGTCGAATGAATACAAGGAGAGACACTCACGCGGAGGCGACAGGGATATCGATCTTGATTTTTGGCAGCGCCTTCCGAGTCTTCGGCTCTGCAACTTTGGGGTGCTTTGGCGCCTTCTCAGTTGGGGTTGTTGAAGAGATCCGAGGACGCTTTGAAGACTGACCAGCCCGAGCAGTTGCCTTGTCGTGGGCACTCGGCCATTCTTGGTCAAGCTTGGATCGCCTCTCTATGCGAGGAGGCGACTCGACTTCTTCCCCATCACTTGAGTCGTCGCTTCCTCCATCCCCTTCACCATCGGAAGTCCACTCGCCACTTTCGCCACCACTCGCCTCGCCTTCCAGAGCTTGCTCTTGCTCCCCGTTGGGCATCGAATACATTTCAATAATGGCCTGAAAGAAAGCAGGGAGAACAAAGTCAGTGGACACAATACAGGCAGCTGCGCGAGTGAATTCAGATTACAAGCAAAAACTCAGAATCGGACCTGCTCTGGTGCACACGACTGGTCGAATGGGGGAACTCTCCTGGCTCCTTTGGGATTGTCCTTGTTCCTGGTAATGCTCGACAGCCACTTCTCTAGCGTGTCGTCATCGACCTCCTCCGGGTGGATCCGAGTGGAATCTTCTAGACCCGAATACATCCACATCGGGTGGTCTCGGGCTTGGAGAGGCTGGATGCGCCGCTGAAGGAAGACCTCCAAGAGATCCATACCAGTGACCCCATCGCGAATGAGCTGGACCACTCGGTTGACCAACACCTTCACGTGTGCCTTCTCCTCCGGGAGCACCTTCAAAGGGGAGGGTTTTTCCACTTGGTCCATGGTAAAGGGAGGGAGGCCAGTCGATTGCCCAGGCGTCGACTGGTCTTTGCAGTAGAACCAGGTCGACTGCCATCCGCGAACCGAGTCGGGAAGAATCATGGCCGAAAAGGAGCTTTTTCCCCTCGTCTGGATACCAAGACCCCCACACATCTGGATCACTTGGGTCCTCTCATCACTCGGATTAGCCTTTTTCACTTTCTGGGAGCGACAAGTGAAAATATGCTTGAAAAGACCCCAGTGAGGTCGACAACCCAAGAAGTTCTCACACAAGGAAATGAACGCGACAAGATAAACGATTGAGTTGGGATTAAAATGGTGGAGTTGAGCCCCAAAGAAGTTCAGAAACCCTCGGAAGAAAGGATGATGAGGCAAGGAAAAGCCACGGGCGACGTGGGTGGCAAGAAGAACGCACTCACCCTCCTAGGGTTGCGGCTTGGATTCCTTCCGCGGAAGCCGCGCCGAGTCGTAGGGGATCAGCCCTCCCTCGGCCAGGTCGTCGAGGTCTTCTTGGGAGATCCTCGAGTGGATCCAGTCGCCCTGGATCCAACCCTTCGGCAGGCCAGTCCGTGAAGAGGATCCGCCCCGGCTCGTCGCCTTCCCCTTTGACCTCGTCGTCGCCTTCTTTGCCCGCTCTAGAGCCGTTGTCTTCTCCTTCACCATTGTCCCCGACGAGGCGCGTGTGGCACGGTGGCACTGGAGCGAGAGCGAGCGCTGAGGAGAGGCGTGAGGAGGAGAAGAGATAATGGGGCGCACTGTTCGGGAGACTCCGGTCCAACGCCTTATATGAGGCCGCTTTCGAGTGGCTGACAGGTAGGCCCAGATGGCTCTGTCAAATCACGTAACGACCGCACGAGCGATACGTGGCAAAAAAGGTGGTGCGGAGATCGAGGCGGCTCTGCTCTATCTCGTCCGATTACTGTGGCCTCCCCCGTCCCGCGCGCTTCCCAAAATTCGGATCCCACTAAATCCACGGGCAGCAAATAACTTGTCAGACCAAAGATCTCCTCCGCCCCGTCACTCGGAGCCTTACAAGTAAAGAAACTCACTCGGTGAAGAATTAAGAATGGATCAAGGCGACTGAAAAGGGAGTTGCTGTCATCACTCAGGTCCGTTGATCCGAAACAAGATATGCTCACGGCATAGAAAACGAGTCGAAGAAGTCCTCAACTCCTTCCCCATTCAAACCTCGATCCATTCGGTGGCTAATGATGAAGGAATGTACCTAGGGTAGGGTCGCGGACCTGTCCTAACTGCCCTACCCAAGGACACCTTTAGAATAAATCACCTTTGAATCGATTTGGAGGTGTTCCACTCGACAGACTCGAAGACATTCGACCAAGAAGCAATTACTCGACCAAGATCCAACCACTCGATGGCCAGGAGACCTAAAGTCACTCCGCACGCTAACGGTCGGTCATTAAGTAGCCTTTATGGTCATCATAGCACTTTTTTACTAGCGTTATCAGTAACGCCCTGCCTTAATGTACATTGAACCCTTCGTAACGTGGGCTGGTCGGGGTCCTGGCTTACTCTATATAGGCTACCCCCCTCCTCCGAGACAAGGTTTCGCACCTCTGTAACTCATACACACATAATCTAGTCGACCGCCTCCAGGCTCCGAGACGTAGGGCTTTTACTTCCTCCGAGAAGGGCCTGAACTCGTAAACCTTGCGTCCTTACAACCTCTCCATAGCTAAGACCTCGCCTCTCCATACGTACCCCCCCTACATTACTGTCAGACTTAGAACCACGGCACACGCCACCCCGAC
>NC_057800.1:270050262-270063796 GCF_018294505.1 Triticum aestivum | reverse complement strand
CCCCGACACGGCGCCCCGACACCGACACGATACCCCGACCCCTGACAACTCCTGAAAAGGTGTTCTTTGGCCTTCCAGAGGCTGACGGGGTCATATATTTGTGAATTATTAGTTAGGTCATATATTTTTCGATTTTGTTATGAAAAACATCATATATAATTGTGTTGATCGGGTAGTTTTAAATGTGCAGTTGTTTCATCGCTACGAGGTTTGGTGTTCGACGACCTCACCGTGCGTTTGACGAGCTCTGCCCCTTCGTTTGTGGGTGAGCACAAATGACATGTCCTCCTCCCCCATTAATTATTTGCTCTATTCCGATGAAACTTGATAGCTAGCTATATATGTGTCTTGAATCATCAGTATGCGTAACCAATATGTGTCTCCCTTTCGAAAGCGTCATAGTTATAAATATGCATGCATTTGCATATTTATAACCTTGATTCTTTCGAATTGTCCAACGCTATCCATGGACAGCCCGAGTATGTGTAGATTGGGTTCATTTTCCCGTATGCTTTGCTCCGGATCCGACGCATAAATTTCATCAGTGCCTCCCCTGTTGTTCTCCGGGTACACATCCTCTCTATTTATTGCAGAGACATGTATTAGGAGAACAGCGGGGAGGTGCTGCCGAAATTTTGCGTCGGATCCGGAGCATAGCATGGGAAAATGAACCCAATCTACACGTACTCGGGTGGGATTAGGACCTATCATTACCTATTAGAGTGTAGGTTGCATGGACGTAATAAAATTGACAAAGTAGATCAACTGATGAATATATACATGGTGAATTACATATATAATTATTGTGTGTCTAGTAGCTCTGAAAGTCAAGATGAGTGATCGTGCGTGGATGTATACCGGTCACACTGGTCAGAACAAATGGAGCGCTGAATGGTTCACAAAAACCAAGGGGTTTGTGCAAGCCGCATTTGCAAATGGCCAGAGGAAAACCTGGTGCCCCTGTTTCCAGTGCGGCAATTGGGAAAAGAGCAAATAATTTCTGGATGGGGTACCTGGTGGGGTCAGCCTGAGGAGCCGAGTGGCCATGCTGATGATGGCGGGGAGCCGACTGATATTGAGGAGGAGGGGGGAACGTCTACCAGCGTGGTTGTACAAGGCTCCCGTCCGTGCCGGCAACCCGCGAGCAGAGGTGGTTGATTTTGCCATGGCCGATGGCAAAGTAGCTGATTCTTGTAGTGTGGTTAGCGGCGTCCGAATCCGCCTCAGAACAGATATCTTCCTCTGGATTACAATCTGGAGAGGGGTGGGGAGGATTTGCCATTGAACCCACCATGGAGCGATGTCTGCATGACATTGTATTGCCGTGCAAAACTCTTCTCTTTTTCTCTACATGTTCAGCATGACTGTGTACATTATTTGACATGCATACGAAATAATATGGTGAGATTATGTAAGGAGAGCATGCAGAAATTTAGAGTGATGGTAACAACCAGTGGATCAATGTTTTTTCGTTGAACCAAAATAGCCCTAATGGATCGACGTGAATGTATAGTAATAAGTAATGCAACAAGTGTACAATCTCTTTACCGTAGCCGTGTCGGCCTCTACATCATTGGGTTGGTTGCTAAAGCAGTTGAGGCAGAGGTGGCTGTCGGAGGTGTGGAGGAAGATCTGAGGAATCTGTAGACGGCTTCCAGGGCACTGCTCTGTTGTGATGGATCGTTCTGTCGTTGGAGCAGCTTCGGTGAGCCGTAAGACGTCAAGGCTGAAGCAGCACAAGATAGACATCGTCAATCTCAAGTGGGATTCTAATAGCATCTCCAATAGATGATGTAAAATGGATGTAAAATTAACATCACCGAAAACCACGTGACTACAACAGATGAGGTAAAAACTGTTGACTTGAACTTTACTATCGAAACTGAAATTTACTGTGGAATCTGAATGCTAATGTCGAAACTGAACGCAATGGTAGCAGAGAGGCACTTGACATGTAGTTTAGGGAGGGCCTGCAGTTCATCTTCAACCTGCACCCCCCTGAGCCGCCAGCCACCACCGGCCGAACCCCAGCGCCGCCTCGCCGCCCCAAAGCAACTCACTACCGCCGCCCCGGCTAGCCCTCTAGGACCCCCGCCCCCACCCTGAACCCTAAGATAGATAGTGGGGTACCTCTCTGGCGATCCCCCGTCCCCACTGTGGGTGGTTCTTCCTTAACTTCGGCGAGCCCCCCCAACCCCTGAAAATCGACTAACCCAAAAGTCGATTCAGTAAATTATTTGTATAGTACGTCAATTATGTAAACAAATGATGGAATCTTGATAGCATTGCCAGAAGCCTCTTCATCATACGGGTCCATGTGCCATACACAAAATTATACTCCTTCGTTCCTAAATATTTCTCTTTAAAATTTTTTCAAATGGGCATATTTTAGAGTGTAGATTCACTCAGTTTGCTTCGTATGTGTACTCCCTCCGCTCCTAAATATTCTATTCATCTTAATAGAGATTTCAACAAGTGACTACATACGGAGCAAAATGAGTGAATCTACACTCTAAAATATGTCCATATACATCTGTATGTGCCAGTCCATTTGAAATCTCTAAAAAGACAAATATTTGAGTAGTCACTCGTTGATATCTCTAGAAAGACAAATACTCCGGAGTATATTTAAGAACCGAGGGGTAGTGCACAACCGCATGGGAGACTCAGCCCGGTCATTGCGCTACATTAATAGTGAGTAATGAGCAGTCAAATCGTAAGCCCCACCTTTCCCGCTGTAAGTTGCTCTGAAGAAGCAACCATCAATACGCTCTTCTTTGAATCCGCTCGTACTACTCCATCCGTCACTGTTTATACAACATGCTTCAGAAAAAAGAAAAAAATCTGTGGGACCAAGGCGACTAGCAATTGTCCTGAAAAATAGTATTGGTAGTTATAGCACGACGTCTATTACTAGAGGGAATAATGCATACACACATGCATGCAGTGCTTCCACCCCGGGTACACACATGCATGCACTCCGTAGTAGTACAGTACATGGAGAGAAAATTGTGGACTTGATTGCGGTTACCACGCCCTAATTAATTGAGCATTAAACCAAATGCGTCTAAAGTCTCTCTGGTAGTGGAAATGCATTGAGAGAAATGCATCATAATGAAGCGCGCCCTGTAAACTGTGACGGAGGGTGGAGTAGTAGGAAGGTGCAAAACCAAGTACGCATACTACTATGCTTGGCTCTTCGCCCCTTCGTGAAGTCGAACAATGATGGTACTCCGCATGTTGGGTACTACAGTGTATGCCTCTGACAATCTGACACCGAATGGACTGATGCATGTCCACCAAGGGTAGGTTGCATTAGTCAAAAGGCGTAAGCGAGCTTCACCATGTCCTGCAAGCTTCTCCTCGTTCTGCGAGTTGTCGGGACACACCAAAAAGTAGTGCTATTCCATACTCCCTCCTTTCCAGTTAATATGGGTTAATCTTTTTTGCAGGTAAATGAGAGAGCTTTATTCATATATAAGCATTCTTAGGATGATCAGCGAAGACACTGGTCACTAGGAAGCGAGGTACCCCGCAAAAAAGAAGTAGGAAGCGAGGTGTTTCATCAGGCTGGTCATAATGGTAGTATCATAGCTAGTATCATGCATGCCAACTAGGCAATTTCGATGAGGTGGCATATCATTAAATGAAGAAATAGATGGTGTAGTATCACATCATGATACCGTATCATAATAAATGCTATGCTACTCTGTGTCATGCATGGCAATAAATAGAGTACTACATGATACTAATATATGATACTATGCATTAGGGAGGTAGTATCTTACACTAGTATCATATGCATGATACTAGTATATGATACTCTCCATTACAACCAGCCTCAAGCCAGCTCTCGGCCACATTCAAAGTGCAGCAAGCACGGTTCGCACGAAGATGCGCCGCAAGGTTTGCTGACCTGTTTACATGCTGAATAACAAAAAAGAGGAAATATTACTGAGCGCTACTATTTGTAAAAGGATATGAGCCAGAATTAAGCGACAATTCTGGCGAGTGTTCCATGCAATCAACTTCCATTATCACATGCGAGAACCCTCGAAGAGAACCAAATGTGTTGAAGATTGCTTTATCACATTTTAAAATTATAACAAGAGTGCAGACGCTCCT
Organism: Triticum aestivum; assembly: GCF_018294505.1. Taxonomy (NCBI): domain Eukaryota; kingdom Viridiplantae; phylum Streptophyta; class Magnoliopsida; order Poales; family Poaceae; genus Triticum; species Triticum aestivum. Next base: position 270,059,671 of record NC_057800.1, on the reverse strand, counting down.
CCATCTGGTTCCTAGTACTAGTATAGTACGTACCTTTATGGACTATAGTAGTAGTACTAGTAAACTTTGCACTTGGCTGTTCGGGAAGTCGAACAATAATAGCACTAGTAGTATAGTGTATGCTTCTGGCAATCTGACACCGAATTAATAGTTGCACGTCCACCGCCTGAGCGAGGGAGAGCTTGCATTAGTCAAAAGTTTCTCCTTGTCCAGCGAGCCACCGCGCGCAATCTTCTCCCATCCTGCAACCTTCTCCTCGTTTAGCAAGTTGATGGGACACAGCAAAGTAATGCTAGTCCATGCTGCCTCCTCTCCGGTTAATATGGCTTAATTTCAAACGAGATAAATACACTATCTATCACTGTATATTTGTAAAAATACGGTCAGTGGACTTCATAATGCGCTCATTGTGCTAAATATATATATTTTCCGGTGTTCATACGGTCAGTAGTTCACCCCGACTAAGTATGTGTGTGCATGCACGTGTAGGTTGACCACTTGAGCGTGACCGTGTGTGTTCGGTCGTGTCCTCGGACATGCATGCATTAGGGCGTTGCACGCACTTTTGCGTCCATGCGTACGTGTGACTGTTGCATACACGTAGGGGGAGTACGTGTAGGGGCCACTAAGGAGCAGTCAAATCACACAGTAAGTTAGTCGGAAGAAGCAACCATCATTTCACTCTTGAATGACACGTACGCAATATAAAATGGTTGATATGGAGAGAAAAAGAAAACCACTATATACACACTAGCAGGAGCCTAAGCTACAAGCCTGCTTGCTTAGGTTGCTCTCTTCACAAGCATAGAACGACGGGCCTGATCCCGCAGCTGGGGGAAGGGAACAATGTTCTGTGTAGACGCGGTCGACATCGGCGAGGGAGAAAACCCACAGTTGGTGCGTCCCAATCGGGGGTCACCGCGGTATGGGCCGATGCCGCGTCCCAACCGCCCTTTTAGCTACAACCCGACGTCCCAGGTAATCCATCTTCCTTTTGGAGTCGGCTTGCTCCACTGCCATAGCTCCATCTCCATGTCGATCTTTCTCTACTTCTATAGGCTTCTACTTGTGATGAGTTTATGTCTCATGAACTAGTGCCAGTACTATTATTGTAATCACACTTCTTCAATATCTTTGCCATCAGGGATGCTCGGGTCCATTTTAGTGAAACTGCACAAAAGCATCGTATGATCCGAGGGTGCCAGCCGTCTTTCCTTCGACAGGTTCTACCTGGCCAGGAAATTTAATCATGTTTAGGGTTTAGGTTTAAGTCGTAGTGACCCCATCAGTAGTTTTTCTATCGTACACGCTCTCATAACTTTTTTCTTTAGTTGTGAAGTAAATATTGGCTATGGTCTGTGAATCATTGAGATGCATCAGCATGCATGTTAGTTTTCCTTTGTATTTGATGGAATGTTGTAACGGGGCAACCTTGGAATAGGAATTAAAATGGAGTGGAAAAGTTTCCGTTTTTTCCGGAGAAAAAATGGAAACGGAGAGAAACCAACGTTTCATTTCGTTGGATCGCGCCATCGAGCAAAACCAACGTTTAAATCACGTCTGTCGTGTTCGTGTCTCACCCTCCTCCACGGCTCGACCCCACGCGGTTGCTCGGCATGCCACTCACCGCAAACCGAGTAGTATACCATAACTTTGGATCGCGCCATCGAGTACTAGCACTATTAGAAGAGATTGACGAGTTGGGGGAGGACAGCTAGTTGTAGCACGGACTCCCAAGAACTTACTACTGGAAGAGATCGCGCATGTTGTAGCCGGCAATTGCGACCTTCGAACGCGGAGCAGCCGCGTGCACCCGGAAGCGGCATGGGCGACGCTCTCTCGGCCGGTGTGCGGCTTCAATGCCAGCGCCAGTGAGAGGTCGCGTCCGCTCTGGCCGGGCATGAATGCGGCACTGACCGTTTTGGGCGGGAAGCACGCACAGGTGATGAAGAGGGTTCGGGTTGGTCTGGACCGACCGTGGCAGCGGTCCGGACGTGCGCAAACAAGAGATGTTGTACGTTAATATTGCTGCATATATAATTAACAACGTAAATAATGTGCCAGTTGGACAAATATGATTAGAGATGGAGATGGAAATGGAATTTTACATAAACACATATATGCATGTCTATGTCTATGTGTGTGTGTGTGACGACTCTCGCGACCTGGAAGCGGGGGCGTGTTTTTGATCGAGTTTTCTTTCTTGGTACGTTAGAAAATCAATTTGTCTAATTCACATCTAGATGTTATTTAAGGATATCACATTTAAGCTCCCACAAGTATATAATGTAGCAACAAGAAACAAAAAAACTAGGAAAAGAACACAAACAGAGTGGACATCAACTTATATGTGACATAACTATGTCACATCTAGATGTGTCCTAGACAGACCCTTAAAAAATTGTCCGCCAGTTTTCGTTTCTTTTTTCCAGGAACGCGCGTATTCTATTTAAAACCACTGCTACGGAGAGATTTTTTTTACTCCATTGTAGCCTCTTGTTTGATAGAGTTTCTCGCGTCTCGCTCTCTCACCCTCTCCATATCAAAACAAGATGACAGTGTCCACTCTATCTCTCTCCTCACCGGTGGTCATAGATCCGGCCGAATCCCGTCCGCTGCGGGAGGTGAGGAGGTGTAGCATTGACGTTGTCGCCGTCGGCGACGTAGGAAGCCGATGTGCATCGTCCTCTCGGAGCCGGCGCTGGCGCGGACGAAGATCCTCCGCGCTCTTGTTCGCTGCCGTCGTCTGGGAAGATCCCGCCCGCCCGCCTAAATGACATCTCGCCCACCTGAGGTATAACTTCTTGTACTGGACCAGCTCCCCAGGTCGCTGCTTGCGGGTTTTCTTCTATGCGACTACTCCCCAGCTCCCCATGCATAGTAGCTAGGGTTCGTCGGCTGGTCCAACATCACGTACTAGTACTATTATAGAGGAAATGCCACTCAAAAAGTTGTCCTGATTTATGCCTCGGTGGAGGTATACATGTTGTTTCGACAAAAAGTACATGGTGGTTGTGCGGTCATTGTCCATATGGTGGTAGTACTATCACTGGTTATGACTTTCCTATGCTTAATGCTAGTCACGAGGGCCCGAGTGCCATGATTTCAGATCTAAACCTATTATGTTTTCATGAATATATGTGAGTTCTTGATCCTATCTTGCAAGTCAATAGTCACCTACTATGTGTTATGATCCAGTAACCCCGAAGTGACAATAATCGGGACCACTCCCGGTGATGACCGTAGTTTGAGGAGTTCATGTATTCACTAAGGGTTAATGCTTTGGTCTGGTACTCTATAAAAAGGAGGCCTTAATATCCCTTAGTTTCCAATAGGACCCCGCTGCCACGGGAGGGTAGGACATAAGATGTCATGCAAGTTCTTTTCCATAAGCACGTATGACTATATTCGGAATACATGCCTACATTACATTGATGAATTGGAGCTAGTTCTGTGTCACGCTATGTTATAACTGTTGCATGAGGAATCACATCCGACATAATTATCCATCACTGATCCATTGCATACGAGATTTTCACATATTGATATTTGCTTTGTTACTTTTCCGTTGCCACTGTTACAATCACTACAAACCCAATAATGTTACTTTTGCCATCGTTACTGTTACTTCCATATTACTTTGCTACTAAATACTTTGCTACATATATTAAGTCTTTCAGGTGCGGTTGAATTGACAACTCAACTGTTAATACTTGAGAATATTCTTTGGCTCCCCTTGTGTCGAATCAATAAATTTGGGTTGAATACTCTACCCTCGAAAACTGTTGCGATCCCCTATACTTGCAGGTTATCAGGTTTTGGTTGAAGATGACTAAGAAAAGCTTGTCAACAAGACTAATGTTCTAATATGAACTATGATACTAACCATTAGCAGTGCCCAATACACATCTGAGCACTACACATTTGTGCTTACTATACAGAAACTGTTACATAACAAACCGAATGGCATCATCACACATGAAAAGGAACCATCCTATGCATTTACCACACAATTACAACTTGACATGATGAGGGTAAAAAGTTAACCACAAATAAATATTTAGATAGAATCTAATATTTATAATGGTTAATAGAAGTCAAACATATACATCAATTATATAATAGCTAAAAAGCAAGTATTGCACAAGACAACCAAACCGACATTATAAACCATACAAGTTAAGCAATCAAACACAATTCAACAACATGACTTGAAATGATCTAGGTCTAGCCCTAAATCATTATTGAAATAAAATAAGATCAACTACATTATATCAACCATTTCATTTGTCAAACAATTAACAAGAAACTATACGACACGTGGAACAAATGGATGAACAACTATCCTAAACATGATATGATTAAGATTAATAATCAACCATAAATAAATATTTGGATCAATCCAAATATTTATAATGGTTAACAATAAGCAAAGACTAAACCCCAATCATAACAACTATTAGCAACCATTTCTATAACAAGAGCTAGCACAATACTATGGTGAAAGCTAATTTTACAACTAAATAATAAGACACATTTCATACAAGGAATGTGAGGGGAGAATCATAAAGATGTACTATTTAACGACAGAAGCATCAAACATATGTGATCATGGGAAGATATTAAACTCGAACATGCTCTTGATAATAAAGAAAGAAACCAATATAAAAAAACAGCCAGACCACATACTTAAACGCGAGAGCAAACTTTGCACATTAAGCATATGATCAAAGCACAACACTACTATCATGAATGATGAATTGACAATAGTATGTGATGAACTATTATAAAATCTATACAACACTCCTAATGCTAACATTTGACAAGGGCAATCATCTATAAGAAGTACAAGGCACTAAGTACTCAACTATAGCACATGGACCGTAATAAAACATGAAATAGCACTATCACAACATGATGTCTAGGCTTAGGTACCACAAATGAAATAGTAAGATCATGAATGATCATCACATGAGGTACCGCATTATGCTACCAATAATACAATTCAACTATAACATAACTTGGTTCATAACAAGTGATTTAAGTATGAAGTATAGTATGAGCGCACAACCCTAGTAGTATTTATGATGAACAAGTACACCGAGGAAGCATACTAAGTATGTAGAGAAGTACTATTGACATCATCAAGCAATGTACTATACTAGTTTGAGTAACAAACTGACATACATTTCTGTATATTACATGCAACAATTGCAAACACATAAGACATACAACTAGCATCACCAAAAGATATTGAAGTAGTACACGCACATCATGCATCCTTGTTATATAATTAGAACAACATCATGCCATGGTATTGACAAGAATTAACCACACTTATTAAAAGTATACACGATTGATGCATCCCTAACATGTATCACTACCAAACACAATCTAACCATATGCCTAAACATACAATACAATTAGCAATCCTATAGCACGTGGTATAACACGAAAACATGCATTCCACTTCGAGTAAGTACTAACACGATGTAACAATCAACTAAGCATTCTTAGCTATCATCATAGGTAGATAAAAACATTTAGGTAAATAACCAGAAGTAATAACTTAAGTTCTATGTCACAAGAGTAAACTATATTTAAGAATACAAATTTAAAACATGACATAAAGGAACCAACCATGCTATCTTGCATAACAACATCTACAAAATAGAGTTAAAGACTACTCAAAAGTTGCTACTTAAATGACTCATGAAACATGTCATGTCACACTAAATATGGGCTAAACAAGTAATACAATCATCTCGAACCATGATGCATCAACAAGCAATTTGCCGCAAGCAAGACTGTGTTCTAAGTCATCATACCATCTCATAATAACTATTATAAAGAAACTAAACAACAATAGAATAGATTGACGGGCCACTATCGTAGGCATGGCATGATTTCAAATATATAAAACACACATGCTACATGGATGTAAATGAATATTGAAAACATACCCAAGATATATATCTTTATGCAAAACAAAAATGAAAATAATTAAAGAAGAAATATCATGCAAAGCTTCGAATAATCAAACAAAGTCATAAGCATGGAAACAAATCACCAAAACATATGCATAATCTTAGCATACGATAATACCAAATATTACCCAAATAACAATAATGATATTGCACTAAAGATGCTCCAAATCTAATTAAAAAAATAACACCCACCAAGCATGTATGAACAATGATAATCCGGTACACCGAATCAACTCCTACACATGATAATAATTCACAAAATCTTGTACATAAGCATATCATGTGACTACGTAGCGCATGAAAGAAAAATATCAACATGAAATAACAAGGTGAACAATTATTACATAATTGTAATCGGTAAACAATAAATCTACCAAGTTATATGTCACAACAAGGATTATGAGACGAACAACATGCACTCTTAGGCATATTATGAACACAACAAAAATATTAGACAAAAAAAGTTATTGAACTAAAACAGTACCGAATTTTATGCCAAAATGGCTATATTTAAATCCTTACTACAACTCCAATAAAAAACTATTATTCTAATTCTAGAACATGATTCCTATGGTCTTACTAAAAGTTTCATATGTTGAACACTATTGGAACCACCACTAGCTTGCCCTAGCTCTCCTCTCCCTCTCGCTTGGCTCACTCTTTGGTGTCGTGGCTCGAACAGAACAAAGAGGAAGGAGAAGATCAGAAGAGTGGTGGACACAAGTGTTTTTCCGGTGCATGAACGCCTCCTTGTTCCCTCGAGCATGAACTCGACCGTATTGTCTGTTAGAACTGTCGGCGCTCTGGGAACGGGGGTCCCCATACTTGCCTGCCTGCGGCCCACGGCATGGCTCTACGAGCGGGCCCGTATGGCCCATATTCACCAACAAGCACTCAAGACCCTCGTGAGGCAGACGACACAAGACCTCCTTAGGAGCGGCCTCACCAGGCTGATTCGTGAGGGGCGGAGAGATCAAGGCCAGGCAAACCTCACGAGGTTTCGATGACGTGAGCCATGACGATCAAGATCAGGCGGGCGTCAGGCGGGCGCCAGCGCGCACAACATCCTTGTTTCCTTTTCGGTGCTCAGGAAGCAAGCGCAGGCGCGGAGTACCGAGGCGTCAAGCAAAGGTTTACATATCAGTGCAATGAGACCATGACCAGAAGGACGACAAGACGGAGGTCACCATGCAGCCCAAGGCTGTGTCACCACCAGAGCCTTTTGCAGGCGAAGACTGCTTTTGTCAAGATAAGCCGTACTAGTTGTCCCTTTTCAAATTGGTCGTTGTTGGCTCCCTACCCGCTCAATATTTGGGGAGAGGACCAGGACCTCTATAAATAGGATTAGCCACCATAGTAGGAGAAAACTCGTCTCAAACTCATTCTGTTCACCCTTACACCCACCAAACGTAAGAACACCTCTCCTCGGAGGTTGTTCTTCCCCTTGTACTGTTCATCCTCGGCCCAACAAGCAATCCACCACCACCACACTAGAGTTGGGTATTACACCACAATGGTGGCCCGAACCAATATAAATCTTGTGTCCTTTGTGTTGCGAGTTTGTCGAGTTAGTCCTTGAGATTTTAGCAATGCTAGGACATGGATCGGTAGGGGGAGATCTTCGTGCGCACCCCAGCGTTTGAACCTTAAGGGATTTGCCGGAACCCGAGATCCGACATTTGGCATGCCAGGTAGGGGTGCGCCGAAGCTTCCCTTCCATCGCTCCGCGTCCCGTTGCTTCATCATCTCCATGTCGGCGGGCCACCCCGTTGTTCTCCGTCGCCGCCCGCCTGCTCTCGCCGCCCGCATTGCTCAGACAGCTCCCGTCGGCGCGCCACCCCGTCGTTCTCCGTCGCCTGCCGCCAACGCCGCCACCGGCCCGGCGGGGAACGAGCAGCAAGCATCCTCGCTGCACCCCTCGGTGCCGCGGGACGGCCGCACCGCCACTCCATCGCTGACCCCTGCCGGTTCGTCATCCCTCGCTCTCCGCGCTCCAATGGACGCATAGGCCACTTTGTGCATGGCGTGCGAGCTCCTGCGCTACCGCCCCATCGACGACCTCGACGAGGACTGGCTCGACCGCATCCCTCTCGCTGCCTCGCCCTCTCTCTTGGCTCACTCTTTGCTACTGTGGCTTGAACAGAAGAAAGAGGAAGGATAAGATCAGAAGAGTGGTGAACACACGTGTTTTTTCGGTGGACGAACGTCTCCTTGTTCCCTCGAGCACGAACCGACCGTGTCATTTGTTACAACGTTCACCCCGCGGCTTTATACCCCGAGCTAGCGCACTGGGCATGCACCCATGCCTCCACTCGCCCCTGATTGTCCCTGCACTCTCCGTTCTCTGACCGCGCCCTGACGTCCGCATCACACGGCCAGCACAATGGCTTGCGCTCGATCAGGCCGCCAATGGCTTGCCAACAGACCCAACCTGCTACCCTGATGCACGGACACGCCTGTGCACCCAGCGCACGCACACACGCACGCCCTACTCCTCGGACCCAACGCGGCCGACAAGCCTAATGGGCGCCCATAACCGCACTTGACGTGCCCGGCTCGTCGTCATGGCTTATTCGTCCATCAAACACAAGATCATCTAAGGAGCTAAAAACTACATGGACTCCTCGATGGAATCCGTTCAGGCATCGGCACGAGCAACGACGGAGATAGGTTGAATAATGATGTCTATGGGGCACACTAGATGATGGTGAGTACGCGTGCAAAAGTAATTTGGTAGAGTCTCACCGAGTTTGACGCGATGAGGCGATGAACTTGGCGAATAGTGTAGACGGGCATGCTAAACTATTCGTGTGCAGTCGGCGGAACGAGTTCCTTCCCTGAAAGGAGTGGCAGCAAGGAGTAGAAGATTCGGGCGCAAGGGCATGGGTGGATATGCTTGGAGTCGGCGGGGAACGAACACGGGCTTCCATGGTACAACAACACTTTAGGTAGGAGAAACTGAGAGAGGAGAACGGGAACATGTAGAATTTTATACGGGATTGGAAGAGGGGATGGAGGCACACATGAAGAGGGCTTCGGTTTGTGGAAACAACCAAGGGAGAGGGAGTTAAAAGGAGGAGGCAGGTGATGAACCTATGTGGATGTTGGCATTTCCTCTCTCTACATGTACGTGTGTGCCTGTACATGTGCGTGCGTGAGTGGAAGGACATGAGGAGAGGGAATAAAAGGAAGCGATACTAGGCGCTGGCGGACCGGTCGAAATTTTGGCCGGTCACCTAGCAGCCACCCGATGTGCCTCCTTAGAGTCGTTGGATATCCCCAATTGTTCTTCTTTCTTGCTATCAACACGTGGAGAAAAATACTCCGACGCCAGCAACGAGAGTAACTGTGCCCCTGGGCAGAGGGCTATCCGGTGAGGGAAGCAGCACTCCCCGGCTTCCCCTCACTGTGGCGCTCATCGC
>NC_057800.1:270048018-270050014 GCF_018294505.1 Triticum aestivum | reverse complement strand
CCCAACTCCTTCAGATCACGCCATCGTATCATCACAAGACCGTGGCGCAACGCCGCAGTGTCTCCCCCGTCACCGGTTTCCCTGCATACATCTCGTCCAGCCACCGGCCGACTCGCCCCGCAGCAACCCCCTGCTAGTATCTCATACTGCTTGTCGCCATGGGAGCCATGCATGGATGTAGCAAAAGCCTTCGCTGGTCGTAGCAAAACGCGAAGGTGGCTGCAATAAAAATCATCTCGCTGCCATCTCGGCCGCAGCTCTGCCATGAATGGATGTAGAAAAAATCCCGCCGATTGTAGCAAAAGGAGATAACGGTTGTAGCAAATATCATCATCGCCCACCCATCATAGGTCACAACTCTGCCATGAAAATAGATGTAGCAAAACAACAGACTGTCGCAGCTGAAAACGTCACTGTCGTCACGGGGTTGCAACTCAACCATGATGCATGTAGCAAAAGCCCTGGCCGGCTGTAGCGAAAAGCTTTCCTTATCGTATGGTTGAAGCTTTTTTCATCTAAGATTGGAGCATTATGTGCCAATGGTTGTAGCTTTCCCGGATTGGAAGTGCTAGTTGTAGCTTCCTCTATAGCCGGATGAAGCTTTTCTATCTAGGGTTTGTAGCTATTTTGACAGTGGTCGCAGCAAGAAGGGGATGTGGCGGTTACATCATTGCCTCCACCAGTCACGCACAAACGCTCGCCGCTGGTCGCTGCCCCCATCCATCGTTGTTGCAGCATGCGTCCCGGGCGCCATTGCAGCTTGCGTGTGCCCAGAGGTGGGGATGCCTCAGAGTGGGAGGAAGGAGGCGTTGGTTGTGGTTGTTTTCTCAGCCCGCGGTGGCTTTCCCTAGCAGTGGGCGGTGGTGGGTGGTCTGTAGCAGCAGCGCCAGGGTTCATGGAGGTCAAGGAGGGGGAGCAACTGGAAAGTAGAGAGTCGCGGGAATGGCGGAGAAGAAAAAAGAGTCTGCTTATGGATAAGAGACGAGAGGTGGAAGAAGAAGATAAGGTAGAGGAAAAAAAGAAGCAAACATGGGTGTACGATGTTGTGGTATCCAACGCTGCGTGTGTGGCCGGCCGAAAACTCAGCCGGTCTGCCGGCACTAAACTTTTACCAATAAGGAAGGGCAGCAGTCAAGGATACATGTGTTTCTTCTCTGTACGTTTTTCCTTATGTGTAATGACGAGTACGTGAGAAGGGTTCAACACAACCTGAGGGAAATGGGCTAAGGCCCAGGTGGAAAGGAAATAGAGAATGGGAGAGAAATGAAAACACATTGGGTTAGGCCCATGCAGTTTGGGAAAAAAAGTGGGCTGGTCACATGGAAGAGATAGATGTGTTGGGAAATTCTGCCAGAGTTTGAACGAACAAACAAACTAGATTTTTCTAATAGAAAAATCTAAAATAAGGAATAAAAGATCAACAAAATTAAATGACGTTCCAAAAATACAAAAGCGCATAATTAATATGCCAAAGACAATAAAAAATAATATTGGGTGAAAAGAGAACAATAAAAACTCAAATTTTAATTTAAGTTGGCATTAGTTCAAATTAAGTCCACCGAATTTATTAAAAACTCAATTTATGCTTTTAGTAAGAGAAAAAAATCTCGCCCTAATTTTTTGGAAAACTTTTTCTTGAACATAGTGAGAATCAGGATTTTACAGGATCCCAACAAACACACTGCAAAACAAGATTACATCGGATAGAACTCCGAGAAGATCAAGGAGAATATGGTATTAAAGATCAAAGAGAGGGAAGAAGCCATCTAGCTACTAGCTATGGACCCATAGGTCTATGGTGAACTACTAATGCATCATCGGAAGGCAGCAAGGATGATGTAGAGGCCCTCCATGATCGATTCCTCCTCCGGCAGAGTACCGAAAATGGCCTCCAGATGGATCATGAAAGAACAGAAACTTGCGACAAAGGAAAAAAGTGTTTCAGGTGGCTCTCTGTTGGTTTGGGAATATTTGGGAATTTATAGTTGGAATTAGC
>NC_057800.1:269893868-270047760 GCF_018294505.1 Triticum aestivum | reverse complement strand
GGCTCATGGCCATCTCGTATATATTCTTGCCTCCTCCCGAAGCTTCTTGGGTCCCTTCTGGTCCATGAAATATCACCGTAAAGTTTCATCGTGTTTGGACTTTGCTTCGTACTGATTTTCAGAAAAGCCACAAGCAAAAGATAGGAACTGGAACTGGGCACTAAGTTAGTAGGTTAGTCCCAAAAAAGATATAAAATAGTATAAACATCCCAGATTGATAATATAATAGCATGGAACAATAAAAAATTATAGATACATTGGAGACAAATCAATTACTCACTCCTAGTGGTGAGCATCATGGAATTGTTGATGGATGAGGGTTGATGATGATGAGGGCGATGAATTAGGCCTAGGGGCCCATGAGCTCACAGGGCACACCCTATGGGATGGGCGCACCCCCGGAGCTCGTGACTCCTGGGTGGCCCCCTTCAGCAGTTATCTTTGCCAATATTTTTTATGTATTTTGGGAACATTATTCGTAAATTTTCAGCCCGATCCGAGAACTTTTATTTGTGCAACAAAACAACACCATGGTAGTTCTGCTGAAAACAACGTCAGTCCAGGTTAGTTTCATTCAAATATTGCAAATTAGAGTCCAAAACAAGAGCAAAAGTGTTTGGAAAAGTAGATACCTTTGGGACGTATCAGGGTTTTGTTTAGCTTATTTCAAAGTGCATCCGGTCTACTTCCTATAAGTTCAAGATCAACTCTAGATACACCGAGACTGTTACATCAAGGAGGGGCCTGCGGCAGGGAGTTCCAATATCCACCTACCTCTTTTTGTTGTGTGCGGAAGGACTCTCGGCCCTCCATCATCAAGCCGAGGACGCAGATTGTTTCAGGGGTATAAGAGTGGCCCCAATGGCACCCACTGTGACTCATTTCATCTTCGTCGACGACTCTATACTTCTGTTCAAGGCAACGGAGGATGGGGCGAATGAAATCGGTCGTATCCTACAAGTGTATGAAGTGGGGTTTGGTAAGATGGTGAACCGAGACAAGTCGTCATTTATGTTCAGCAGAAATACCAAGGCCACTGTAAAGAATGTGATTATGCATACTCTCGGCCTACAACAGGAAACATCGAATGGGAAGTACCTCTGTCTTCCTACATACATTGGCCTCTCATTCATGCAATGTTTTGAGTATTTTAAGGAGAATTTGTGGGCAAGGATTCAAGGATGTTTTTAACTCTTCCTGTCAATGCAAGGCAAGGAAATCATGGTGAAGGCAGTGGCGCAAGCAATTCCCGCGCATGCTATGGGTTGTTTCGACGTCACTAAGGCATGTGTGAAGAGCTTAGCAATATGATATGCAAATAATGGTGGTCACAACAGAAGGATGATAAGAAGATGCATTGGGTTGGATGGGAAAAGATGAAGTTACCCAAAGAAGAGTGTTGTAGGGTGAAACCCTAAGATGGATCTTTTCACACTTGTGGGGGAGATGAACAACAAGAACACAAAGAGGAAAATCACTCCAACAATACTCAATCATACATCCACTAGAATAGCAAACACAAGATCCACAAGTTCGCAAACACAATCAAAGGAAAAGATACAATGATAAGGTTCTTCCCACTCCTTGGAGATGAGGTCTTGAAGGTAGTCTTCTCCTTGTGGAGATCTTGAAACCCACAAGGATTCTTCCCTAAGGGGTCTTGACCACAAGAGGGAAGGTAGAAGGAGCAAAGCTCACAAATATCTCATCTAATACTTTGCTAAATATATAGGCTTGGGGTCGAAGTGGACATAGAGGCTCTCAATCAGGTGATCACAGCCGTCCATCCTGGAGAGACCGTGCACACGGGGGTTGAGGGAGTCCTGGATTAGGGGTTCCTCGGACAGCCGGACTATATACTTTGGCCAGACTGTTGGACTATGAAGATACTAGATTGAAGACTTCGTCCCGTGTCCGGGTGGGACTCTCCTTTGCGTGGAAGGCAAGCTTGGCAATTCGGATATGTAGATCTCCCCCCTTGTAACCAACTCTGTGTAACCCAAGCCCCCTCATTTGTCTATATAAACTGGAGGATTTATTCCGTAGGACAACAACAATGAGAATCATAGGCTAGCTTCTAGGGTTTAGCCTCTACGATCTCGTGGTAGATCAACTCTTGTAATACTCATATCATCACGATCAATAAAGTAGGACCTAGGGTATTACCACCATCGAGAGGGCCCGAACCTAGGTAAACATTGTGTCCCCTGCCTCCTGTTACCATCCGCCTTAGACGCACATCTCGGGAACCCCTACCCGAGATCCGCCGGTTTTGACACCGACATTGGTGCTTTCATTGAGAGTTCCCACTGTGTCGTCGCCATAAGGCTTGATGGCTCCTTCGATCATCGGCAACGATGCGATCCAGGGTGAGGTTTTTCTCCCCGGACAGATCTTCGTATTCTGTGGCTTTGTACTGCGGGCCAACTCGCTTGGCCATCTGGAGCAGATTGAGAGCTATGCCCTTGGCCATCAAGTCAGGTTTGAAAGCTTAAACTACACTGCCGACATCCGCAGAGACTTGATGTTCGACAGATTCGAGCCCATGTCAGGTGTGCCGCACAGTCTCGACAAGCATGACTTTGCTCTACCGTGAGATGGTGTTTGGGAGATCACACTTGTGGCTACTCCGGCCTTTGATCCGGAGCAGATCGTGCCGTCCAAGGACGTGTGGATAGACCCCGCCACGGAGGCCGCACACTCAACGGCGATAGAGCCGAATACTGACTTCGCCCCCTATGAGACCTGTGTTGCCGGACCCTTGGATTCATCCCCATCCACAGGCTCTAAACCTCCCGCATCCGTGCCTATCGAATCTGATTGGGCACCGATCATGGAGTTTACCCCCGCGGATATCTTTCAGCACTCTCCCTTGGATGACTTGCTAAACTCATTGAAGTCTCTCTCTTTGTCAAAAGACCCTTGGCCGAACTATGTCCGGCTTGAGTGGGAAGCGGACGGTGAAGAAACTCATTCCCCACCCACAACCCACTTAATAGCCACTATCGAGGACTTAACTAACATGCTTGATTTCGGCTCTGAAGACATCGACCGTATGGACGACGATGTAGAAGAGCAGGAACCACTGCCCACAGGGCGCTGGACCGACACCTCATCATATGATATATACATGGTGGACACCCCCAAAGAAAGCGATGGCAATAAGGCAATAGAGGATAATCCCCCTGAGAAGCAATCTAAGCACCGGCGTCAACGACGCCGCTCTAGGCCCCGCCATAGCAAAAACGGCAATACCAGCACAAGAGACAATAATGTTGCGAATAGCACCGAAGAGGAATACAATCCCCTCCAGCCAGGCCTCGAGCGGGAGGATGGGCAAGCCAGCCCTGAGGAACAGGCAGCAGACGGAGAATCAGAGGATGATAATTAAATGCCTCTCTCCGAAGGCGAGATGAGCCTCGGCGACGACGAATTTATCGTGCCTGAGGATCCCGCCGAATAGGAGCGCTTCAAGAGCCGGCTTATAGCCACAACAAAAAGCCTGAGGAAAAAGCAACAACAGCTTAAAGATGACCCGGATATGCTAGTAGATAGATGGACCGAGGTCCTGGCGGCCGAGGAATACGAACTCGAATGACCAACCAAAAGTTACCCAAAGCACATGTTGCTACCCCAACTCGAGGAGGAAGCATTAAAGCCTACGCTTCCAGCGTATGATGCAGCTGACCGACCACCTCGTGGCCGAGACAAAGCAGCATATCAGGCTGAAGTCTAGCTCGCACCCCGTCGCCAGTCAATTAAAAACACAAAGGCCTGGGGCAACACGCAGGACCTACGAGATGTATTGGAAAACAAAGCAGGACTTACAAGATCGATCTATGGATCATAGGGGCGCGCCCCAACGCGTGACGACGATCGTCATGCCGGATACACTAAAAACAAATCTGGCCAGGCTAAATACAGCAGACAAGACTCATATGAACTTCGTCATGATATAGCCCGGCACAGAGGCGCCGCACACCCCCTATGCTTCACTAATGAAGTAATGGATCACGAGTTCCCAGAAGGTTTTAAACTCGTGAATATCGAATCATATGATGGCACAATACACCCCCCCGGTATGGATCGAAGATTTCCTCCTCCATATCCACATGGCCCGCAGTGACGATCTACATGCCATAAAGTACCCTCCATTAAAACTCAAAGGCCCTGCTCGGCATTAGCTCAATAGCCTGCCAGCAAACTCCATTGGCAGTTGGGAGAATTTGGAAGATGCATTCCTTGAAAACTTCCAGGTCACTTATGTGCGACCACCAGATGCCGATGACTTGAGTCACATAACCCAACGGCCAGGGGAATCAGCCAGGAAATTTTGGACTCGGTTTCTAACTAAAAAGAACCAAATTGTCGACTGTCGGATGCCGAGGCCTTAGCGGCATTTAAGCATAATATCCGTGACGAGTGCCTTGCCCGACACCTCGGCCAAGAAAAGCCGAAATCCATGGCAGCCCTCACGACACTCACGACCCACTTTTGTGCGGGCGAGGATAGTTCGCTGGCTCGCAGCAACAACACATCAAGAAACCCTGGCAATTCAGATGCCAAAGATAGCAACGACAGGCCACGTCGTAACAGGCACAAGCACCGCAACAACGGCGACAACGCCGAAGACACGACAGTTAATGCCGGATTCAGTGGCTCTAAATCTGGTCAGTGGAAAAAGCCTTTCAAAAGAAGCAATTTGGGACCATCCAGCTTGGACCGCATACTCGATCATTCGTGTCAAATTCATGACACCCCCGATAAACCAGCCAACCACACCAATAGAGAATGCTGGGTTTTCAAACATGCCGGCAAGTTGAATGACGAAAATAAGGAAAAGGGGCTGCATAGCAACGACGGGGAGGAGCCCCGACAACCGAACATAGGAGGGCAGAAGAAATTTCCTCCACAAGTGAAACGGTAAACATGATATACGCAACCCATATTCCCAAGAGGGAACAGAAGCGTGCACTAAGGGCCGCCTATGCGTTGGAACCAGTCGCCCCAAAGTTCAACCCATGGTCTTCTTGTCCGATCACCTTCGATCGCAGGGACCACCGCACCAGTATCCATCATGGCGGTTCAGCTGCATTGGTCCTTGACCCAATCATTGATGGATTTCACCTCACTCGGGTCCTTTTGGACGGTGGCAGCAGCCTGAACCTGCTCTATCAAGATATAGTGCGCAAAATGGGTATAGACCCCTCGAGGATCAAACCCACCAAAACCACCTTTAAAGGTGTCATCCCAGGTGTAGAGGCCTGTTGCACGGGCTCAATCACGCTGGAAGTGGTCTTCGGATCTCCGAATAACTTCCGAAGCGAGGAATTAATCTTCGATATCATCCCCTTCCGCAGCGGCTATCACGCACTGCTCGGACGAACCGCATTTGCCAGATTCAATGCGGTACCGCATTATGCATACCTCAGGCTCAAAATGCTAGGACCTCACGGGGTTATAACAGTTAATGGAAACACAGAGCGCTCACTCCGCACGGAGGAACACACTGTGGCCATCGCAGCAGAAGTGCAAAACGGCCTTATGAGGCAAACCGCCAATTCAGCGGAAAAGACCCCGGACACCTTCAAGCGAGTCTGAAGTACCCTGCAAGAGGATCGTTGTGACGCCCCGAGACCGATGTGCCAGGTGTCCTCTAGTTATTCACTGTCGTTGCCATGTCATTTGCTTTCGTGTTGCATCATGCCATGTCATCATGCGCATTGCGTCATCATGTTTTCGAAACTTTCCTCCTTCCGGGTTCTCCCCGTTCCTTCCGTTGTCCGTTCTGAGTCGAGACACCCTTGCACGCGCCCGCAACACGTACGAAATAGTATTTTATAAGTGGACAGAAAATGTTCTCAGAATGGGATGATAGTTGACGTGTGGTCTTATTATAGTGTAGGTAGACCGCCTGTCAAGTTTCATCGCATTCGGAGATCGTTTGATGCCCCAACGGATAACTATAGCGGCAGTATAGCTGGTCTAACATCGGACGATTTCGGTCTCCGAAAACCGTGCCGTGCTGCATATCTCCCCTCCTCTCTCAGACCAACCCGCTCTTCACAATCCGACAGACCCAACCTAACCTCTCTCGTCGGCCCGCGTCCCTCCTCGCGCGCGCGTCCAAAAGTTGTCCCAGACCCGAACCGGACAGTCATCACCGTTGTGCCCGAATCATCCTCAAACATCTACAAAACGTCTCCGTTTTGTTAATTGGGCCCCCTAACCTATTTATTTGCGACCGCCCGATTACGATCGGAGGGACGAGGTAGCCCCTAACCTAATCCGTGATGTATATATACTCCAATCCTAGTGATATTTGGACAAAACCCTAAAACCGAGGGCACTTGTCCCATCTTTCCCTTTCGGCCGCCGCCACTCCCACATCGGGATCCTCCCTGATCCCCTCGTCCACCTTCTCCTCCAATTTCCCATGCTGCCGGCACCCTCTCCATTTCGCTCGGGATCACCAACAAGCCAACCACTAGCGCTCACCTCCAGATCCACAAATCCAACCATCCAACAACCATGAGGGCCTCCTCTGCCTCCACGTTCGGTCTGGATCGGAGCCCGAGTGAGGAGAGTTCACTCCCAAACCAGCGCACTCGTCGGCTCCTCTCCGAGCACCTCGCCACCAACCCTCGCCGGCCATCGGAGCCCTCACTGTCCGCGACCGACCCGCAGGACCAGACCGCCCTTGCTCCTCTTCCTTATTTCCTTTTCCTCTAGCTCCTCTTTCCCTTTTCTATCTGTCTCACATCTCTCCTGTGCACAGGAACGCCATGACCGCGCCGTCGCCATGGCCTGCATCCCACGGCGCCCAGCTCGCCTCCGTCCTATTCCCGGATGGACCTACCCGTTCTGCACCCCTCCGGCCTCGCCTTCTGCAGCTGGAGACCCGCGCTCGGCCTCTTTCTGCCTCGCCAAGACCGCTTCCCCGCGTCCTCATCTATCCAGCGCACCTGCAGAACCACGCCGGACTCCCTCGCCCTCACGAACACGTCCACCGGAGCGCTACCTCACCGGAGAACGTCGTCACGCACCTCGATCCGCCCATTCCTGCCGTTTTCCGCCGACCCCATCGCCGGAACTCCTGCCGTCGTCCTCTGCATCGCCATGGGTGTGCTGCTGCTTCTGTCTTCAGCTCGAACAGAGACCAACGTCGCCCACTCCCCGTTGACCGCGTCCTGAACCGCCTAGAAAGGCCTTTTTCTTCCAAGGCCCAGCCGCCCTCCTTTCCTCTCCACCGTGTGGGCTGAGCCCCTCTGGTGAGGCCCAGTCAGCCTCAGTTTTGGCCCATTTCTGGGTTTTTTTTTCAGTTCTGCGTTTTAGCAATTATCCAAAGAGAAGCAGTTTTGCAGTTTAGACCCTAAACTTCATGCATTTAATAACTTCACAACAGTGCATCGGATTAAAACAATTTATATATGAAATATGCTTAGTTTTTCATCTAGTTTAATAATATTCAACTTTCATGCATGTTTAAAATGTTTAAAATGATGTTTGTTTAAATTTTCTTAAATAAGTTGCTAAAATGATTTAATTCATAACTAAAAAACCGTAGCTCGGATGTTAATTAACTTTATATGTAAATGGGGTGGAAAAATGCCTAATTTAACATGGTGACCTTACTTTGCATGTTTAATAACTATAAAATATGGTTTAGGGCAGAACAGTACCATAACCAAAATATGCACATGAGGAGTTTTCAGACTTGTTGTTTGTCGTTCCGGCCTCATTTAAACTTTCCTAGATAGGTAGTTTTCATTTGCTTCACCCTTTTGCCATGTTTATCAACATTTAATCTTGTTGGGTACATAAACGAGAGAGAACTAAATAATTCATGTGGTGTTTTCTTCAATATGCAACTCCGTTGCATATTGAGCTCCACATAAGTTGTAGTTTTGTTTGTTGCACTTTGCCATGCCATGCATGTATCTTTAAACCGGACATGGATCATACTTGGTTGTGCATCATGCCATGTCCATGTGTTGTTTGTTTACTATGTTGTGTGCTTCTTTCCGGTGTTGCTTCTTCGGGTTGGTTCCGATAATGTCGTGTTTGTGAGGAACCGTTCGACTACGCCCGTTTGTCTCCTTCATGGACTCGTTCTTCTTCTTTGCGGGATTTCAGGCAAGATGACCATACCCTCGAAATCACTTCTATCTTTGCTTGCTAGTTGCTCGCTCTTTTTCTATGCCTATGTTGCGATACCTACCACTTGCTTATCATGCCTCCCATGTTGTTAAACGAAGCCTCTAACCCACCTTGTCCTAGCAAACCGTTGTTTGGCTATGTTACCGCTTTGCTCAGCTCCTCTTATAGCGTTGTTAGTTGCAGGTGAAGATTGGAGCTTGTTCCATGTTTGGAACATGGATATTTTGTTGGGATATCACAATATCTCTTATTTAATTAATGCATCTATATACTTGGTAAAGGGTGGAAGGCTCGGCCTTATGCCCGGTGTTTTGTTCCACTCTTGCCGCCCTAGTTTCTGTCATATCGGTGTTATGTTCCCGGATTTTGCGTTCCTTACGCGGTTGGGTTATAATGGGAACCCCTTGACATTTCGCCTTGAATAAAACTCCTCCAGCAATGCCCAACATTGGTTTTACCATTCGCCACCTAGCCTTTTCTTTCCCTTGGGTCGGCCAGCCCAAGGGTCATCTTTATTTTAAACCCCCCCCCCCCGGGCCAGTGCTCCTCTGAGTGTTGGTCCAAACTAGAGCCCTGTGCAGCGCCCCCTCGGGGAAACTGGAGGTTTGGTTTTAGTTGTATGGAGAGCTCATCTGAGTGTGCCCTGAGAACGAGATATGGCAGCTCCTATCGGGATTTGTCGGCACATTCGGGCGGTGTTACTGGTCTTGTTTTACCATTGTCGAAATGTCTTGTAACCGGGATTCCGAGTCTGATCGGGTCTTCCCGCTAGAAGGAATATCCTTCGTTGACCGTGAGAGCTTGTGATGGGCTAAGTTGGGACACCCCTGCAGGTATTTGAACTTTTGAAAGCCATGCCCGCGATTATGGGCAGATGGGAATTTGTTAATGTCCGGTTGTAGAAAACCTAAAGTTTAACTTAATTAAAATGCATCAACCGCGTGTGTAACCGTGATGGTCTCTTTCTGGCGGAGTCCGGGAAGTGAACACGGTGTTGGAGTTATGTTTGACGTAGGTTGTTCTAGGATCACTTCTTGATCATAGTTTCTCGATCGTGCTTTGCCTTCTCTTCTCGCTCCCATTTGCGTATGTTAGCCACCATATATGCTAGTCGCTTGCTGCAGCTCAACCTCATACCTTTTACCCTACCTATAAGCTTAAATAGTCTTGATCGCGAGGGTGTGAGATTGCTGAGTCCCCGTTACTCACAGATACTTCCAAAACCAGTTCGCAGGTGCCGATGTTATCGAGCAGGTGACGCAACCAAGCTCAAGGAGGAGCTCTATAAAGATCTTGTCCTTTATGTTGTTTCGTTCTAGTTGATAAGTAGTGGAGCCCAGTTGGGGTCGATCGGGGATCTGTGTAGCATTTGGGGTAGTCTTCTTTTATTTGGGTTCCGTAGTCGGACCTTGATTGTATTTGGATGAATGTAATGCTTTATTCATGTATTGTGTGAAGTGGCAATTGTAAGCTAACTATGTATCTCTGTCCCTTATGTATTACATGGGTTGTGTGAAGATTACCTCACTTGCGACATTGCTTTCAATGCGGTTATGCCTCTAAGTCGTGCTTCGACACGTGGGAGATATAGCTGCATCGAGGGTGTTACAAACGCCAGGCACGTTTAGAGCTCGCCTAGCAGTTCGGGCTCTTTCCTAGTCCCATTCAAGCGGCAAAATCAGTGTCGCGCGCACATAATTACGCACTGAAGATACCATGGGCATAGGCAGAGGCACGGCCATGGCACAACCCACAATGCGGCTCAACCGCTTCAGGGCCCGTATACCTTTAACATTTTCTTCCTTTCAGGGTGCCACACTGTCGATCACTATACCTATTTTACATACCCACACGCAGCTTGCCCTTGGACAGGACATGTCAAATAGTCCTATTTTTGCTTATTGCACTACTTGTATACATAGGCTTTGACGTATCATTTCAATAACAATGTACATCATTAGCTTATTATTACATTTCGTCATCCTTTTTCATGTCTTCCTATTTATGACAAATTGCACCCGTATGTTCTGGTACGTACAGTGCACCAAGGGCTTCAGTGTGCCCCATAACACGGCAAGAAAAGTCCGAACAGTTTCGACAGTGCGGCACCCCGAACTTATAGCATTATATGCATCAGCTCCGAATCATGTCTTGGGTCAATAGTTGGGTTCGCCCGACTCCCATGTTTTGGTGCCTTACGTTCCGCAATATCGGCTAAGGTAGCACTGGGAGAACTACTGCGATTGTGTCCCTGTTCTTTCGGACGAGCACCTCGGTAGAGAAAGCCGAAAATTGACTGTCATGATGCGCCGAGAGCTGGTCGCTGTTCGAGACATCTCAAATCCTTAAAGATTTTTTCCGCTTCGGGCGAGGATTCGGTCTTGTCCGATTTACACGTACGTAGTGCCCCAAGTTTGGCCTTCCGAATACCAGGGGCTTCGCCAAAATTTAAAATTGTAGACTTCTATGGCTAAGTGAGAGTGATAAAGCTTTATAGTCTGATTGCCTGGTTCATTGTGTTGAACACCTCATTCGAAGGACCCAAAACTGTGATAAAGCGTGATCAGGTTGATCCCGAACACCTCAGTACTAGTTACATGGGAGCTCAAGCCGACGATTGGCCAACTCTCAAATTTTATAAACAGCCACACAGAAAGTAATATTTTAAATCAAACAAGCGCTACATAGTGCATATGAACTTGGTTCGCATTACAGGATCAGAAAGTACATTCATTCAAATATTACATCCTTAGTACATTCCTAGGCCACAAGGCGAGCACCCTTCAGGACGCTGTCATAATACTTTTTGGGGTGGCGATGCTCCTTGCCCTCCGGCGGCCCTTCCTTCACCAGCTTTTCGGTGTCCATCTTCGCCCAGTGCACTTTCGCCTGGGCAAAAGCCATGCGTGCACCCTCAATGCAGACGGACCGATTTATGATTTCAAAAGGGGGGCAGGCGTTCACGAGCCGCCTTACCAAGACAAAATAGCTGCCAGGAAGGGGCTCACCAGGCCACATCCGAACTATGAGGCCTTTCATGGCCAGTTCAGCCGCCTTGTGAAGCTTGACCAGTTGCTTCAACTGGTCGCTCAAGGGCATCGGATGTTCGGTCCAAGTATACTGAGACCAGAACAACTTCTTCGTCGAGCTCCTTTCCTCGGCCCGATAGAACTCCGCGGCATCCGACACACTGCGGGGTATATCTACAAACGCTCCTGGAGAACTCCGAATTCGGGTAAGCAAAAGGAAAGTTTCCTTCACATGCTTGCTTTGCAAAATGAATGCCTTACCCGCCGCTATCTTCTTGACTGCCTCAATTTCCTAGAGGGCCTTTTGGGCTTCGCCTTGGCATTTTGCGCGTTCTCGAGGGCCTTCGCAAGCTCGGACCCTTGTGTCTTAGAGTCACGCTCCAAGGACTCGTACTTCTTGACGAACTCCTGGAGCTCTTGCTGAACCTCGCCAACTCGGGCCTCTTGCTTCTCGCACTCGGCGCGCTCCTTGGTCGCTTTGCTTTCGGCCTTGGACAGCGCCTTCCTCAGGGCTGCCACCTCGGTCATGGCCCCTAGAAAAATTCATGACGATCCTGTGATGCAATGACAAGTTTCCTTTTTCTTTACCTTTGTTCTCTTCGAGCTGCCTCTTGGTAAGGCCGAGCTCTTCCTTGGACCGCTCAAGGTCCTGCTTCAGTGCGGAGACCTCCACCGAGCGGCAGCGGCCAGTAGTGAAGCCTGCTTATTCACATAGACATATTCTGATTAGACTCATGTGGTTATTATTTGATCCTCTGTTCGGTTTTCTTCCGAACACCAAACAGAGCGTCAGGGGCTACTGTCTATGCTATAACATTTTCTCATAATTTGATTACTTACCTCAAAGCCTATTAGGAGGCTGGCACATGCTTCAGTCAGTCCGCTTTTGGCGGACTGAATCTTCTTGACCACCGCACTCATGATAGTGCGGTGCTCTTCGTCAATGGAAGCGCTGCGAAGCGCTTCTAGCAAATTGTTCGATGACCCTGGATGGAAAGAGGCCATCGGCACAGGCTTGCTGCCCCCGGCGTTAGAGCCCATGGGAGTCTTGCCCCTCGTGTGCCCAGCATCCGGAATGTTGCCTTGGGGCGCTTCCAGAACTGTCTCCCCTTGGTTCGGTACCCTTTGAGACAGCACCTCGACGTCGTCCGTTGGGCGGGGGGAGGAGGCGGTCGGGAGTGAATCTCTATTCATCTCCGACAGGCCCAAAGACTCATTCGAAGAGGATACATCAATATGGGCTTTATATGGGCTGCATGATCATGTTCGGCATGATAAGAAGTAATAAAATAATACATACCAAGAACTCTTATGGTATCTGAATACTTACGACTTCGCCGGGGGCTTGTCCTTGGGTAACCACTCCTCGTCGCTAACAGCGGCCGTTGTGGAGCAGTCCGGAAGGAGAGTCCTTCCCTTCTTGGACCCTTCGGCTTCCGCTGATGGGGCAGCCTTCCTTTTCTTGTCTCCCGGCTAGGGGGGGGGAGAACTTTCCTCTTCCTTCTCCTCGTTTTCGTGGGAGGAGGGTGCCTCGGTGTTATCGGACGATGAGTCCGATATGACCTTGCGCTGGAGACCTTTCCTAGTCCCCGTGGCCTTCTTCTTGGCCTTCTTCTCCAGCGCCCCGTAGGGCGCCGGAGCCAGCATCTCAGTTAAGAGAGCAGTTGCTGGATCCTCGGGCAGTGGGGCCGGACAATCGATCTGCTCCGTTGTCGCGACCCATTCCTGTCAAATGGAATGGATGCTTAGATCCCCCACATGATTATACCGGGGAAAGAAACATCTTATGAGATATAAAGAGCATACCGGATTGGCAGGGCGCTTTGCGCTGAGTCTGCGATCCTCGGTAAGGGGAGGAGGTACCTCGACGACTTTGAATAGCACCCTGCAGAAGTCTTGGTGCGTCGTGTCAAAAAGCTCTCGCAGCGTCTGGTGCTTGGCCAGGTTGAACTCCCACATATTGAATGCCCGTCCTTGACACGGAAGGATCCGGCGGAAGAGCATGACCTAGACCACGTTGAGGAGCTTGATTTTCTTGCTTATCATGTTTCTTACGCAGTTTTGGATTCCGGTCAGCTCCACCAATGAACCCCAGGATAGGCCCTTCCCTTTCCCAGGAGGTGAGCCGCGTGGGGATGCCAGATCAAAATTCAGAGGCTGCCGCCCAGTTGGCGTCACGCGGCTCGGTGATGTAGAACCACCCCGATTGCCACCCCTTCACGGTCTCCACATAGGAGCCCTCGAGCCAGGTGACATTAGGCATTTTTCCCACCATGGCGCCTCCGCACTCCGCTTGCTGGCCAACCACCACCTTTGGTTTCACGTTGAAGGTCTTCAGCCACGGGCTGAAGTGGGGCTTGATGCGGAGGAAGGCCTCGCACATGACAATAAACGCCGAAATGTTGAGGATAAAATTGGGGGCCAGATCATGGAAGTCTAGCCTGTAGTAGAACATGAGCCCGCGGACGAACGGGTGGAGGGGAAATCCCAGCCCACGGACGAAGTGGGGGAGGAATACAACCCTCTCATGGGGTCCTGGAGTAGGGACGATCTGCCCCTCATCTGGGAGCCGGTGCGCGATGTCTGCAGCCAGGTATTCGGATTCCTGGAGCTTCGTAATGTTCTCCTCTGTAACAGAGTAGACCATCCACTTTGCCTCCTGCTCCAGACATGTTTGGAGTGGTTTTACGGAGAAAATGCAAACTTGGGCGCTGGAGCTCGAGTGCGCAAGAATGGATGGGCAGGGAAGAAGAAGGCGTGGGTGAAAAGGAGGAGTCCTTGTCCCTTTATAAGGGCAGAAGAAGCTATGCGCCTCCCCACCTGCCTGGTAAACTCGCTTATTCCCCAAACGCCGCAATTGATGGCACAATTGGGTTACCCACACCCGTATTGATGAGAATCCCGTGATAAGGGGACACAATCTCTGCTTCGACAAGACGTGCCAAGAAAACTGCCTCGCAATACGCATAGTAGCTGGTTGGGAAAAACGGTTCACATGATGACCGGGCCATGGCGTGATGTCATGTTATGAAAAGTTGTCAGCAGATTAGATTTGTGGAAATATTATACTCTCTACGGTGGTTTGTGGGATTTGTTTTGCAGAGCCAGACACGATCATCATGTTCGAAATCTTCTATGGAGTATTCGGAGAAGGAACCCGCCTTGCAATGCCAAAGACAATCTGCACGCCGGACTCATTGTCATTGAAGCCTGGTTCAGGGGCTACTGAGGGAGTCCTGGATTAGGGGGTCCTCGGACAGCCAGACTATATACTTTGGCCGGACTGTTGGACTATGAAGGTACCAGATTGAATACTTCATCCCGTGTCTGGGTGGGACTCTCCTTTGCGTGGAAGGCAAGCTTGGCAATTCAGATATGTAGATCTCCTCCCTTGTAACCGACTCTGTGTAACCCTAGCCCCCTCTGGTGTCTAAATAAACTGGAGGGTTTAGTCTGTATGACAACAACAATCAGAATCATAGGCTAGCTTCTAGGGTTTAGCCTCTACGATCTCATGGTAGATCAACTCTTGTAATACACATATCACCAAGATCAATCAAGCAGGACGTAGGGTATTACCTCCATCGAGAGGGCCCGAACCTGGGTAAACATTGTGTCCCCTGCCTCCTGTTACCATCCGCCTTAGATGCATAGTTCGGGACCCCCTACCCGAGATCCGCCGGTTTTGACACCGACAGGGATCCCGTGGGCATGCTACATGCCCGTGCGCATGGGGTGCTTCAGCGCCAACTCCCTGGATAGTCCGTGGGCACAGGGTCTCGGGGGCCCGTGCGAACGGGGTCTCCTGGGACTTCCTGTCCAGCTATTGTAGTGCTCCGTCTTGATCCGCATGGCCATGGGGTGGTCCTCCTTCTCCTTGGTGATGCTCCTAAGCTTCTTGGTGGTGTTCCTCTTTGTACCTAATGAGGCATAACATATTTTGGTGTGGTAGCAACCAAGTTCCATTTGTATCCATATGCAAGTCAATCAGGAAGGAGTTCACCTTGGTTTCCAATGCACGTGCTCTAGCTCTTGTCATAGGTACACATGGGGCTTGATGTGTTGATGTAGAGTCCATGGGGATGATAAAAGGATGCTCTGCATCATCTCCCCCCCCCTTGGGAGAGATCCATCCACGGATCGTGATCTTCATCACCATGGTACTTGGCCAAGTCTTTGACATTGAAGATGTCGCTTACGCTGTACTTGTCGCATGGGATGTCAATCTTGTAAGCGTTGTCATTGTAGCGTGCTAGCACTTTGAAGGGTCCTTCGGCGCGTGGTAGTAGCTTTGACTTGTGCTCGTTGGTGAAGCGGTCTTTGCGAAGATGAAGCCATACAAGATTGCCCAGTTGAAACACCATTGGTGTCTTGTTGATGTTGAGCTTGGTGGCGATGCGGTGTACTTGATGCTCAATTGTTGCCCTTGTATCTTCATGCATTTTCTTGAGAAAACTTGCCCTTGCACTAGCATCCATGTTTGTGCATTCTTGGAGCAGAAGAGGTAGAATGTCCAATGGGGAAAACGGGTTGAATCCGTAAACAACCTCAAAGGGGGACTTGTCGGTAGTAGTGTGTCAAGCTCGATTGTAGGCATACTCGACGATTCGTAAGCACTCCTCCCACTCCTTGATGTTCTTCTTGATCAACACGCTTAGGAGATTAGATAGCAGCTGGTTGGTGACTTTTGTTAGGCCATCGGTTTGAGGATGGTAGGCCGTTGAGAATAGAAGCTTGATGTTGAGCTTGGCGCAAATGGTCTTCCAAAAGTAGCTTAAGAATTTGACGTCGCGGTTCGACACAATGGTCCTTGGCACTCCATGCAACCTCAAGATTTCCCTACCAAAAAGATTAGCAACATGTGAAGCATCATCTATCTTGTTGCATGGTATGAAATGTGCCAATTTTGAGAATCGGTCCACAACAACAAAGACGGAATCCTTTCCATTGCGAGTTCTAGGTATACCAAGCACGAAATCCATACTAATATGCTCCCGTGGTTGATATGGAATTGAAAGGGGCATATGTAAACCATGAGATTGGGATTTGGACTTAGCTTTGTGACATGTAGAGCATTTGTTGGGGAAGCATGCCACGTCGCGGAACATCTTTGGCCAAAAGTACTTGAAGGAGAGTGTGGTGAAGGTCTTGTCGCGTCCAAAATGTCCCATGGGTCCACCTACGTGAGCTTCTTGCAAAAGCAACAAACGAAGAGGAGACCCGGGTATACAAATCTTGTTAGCGCGCATAAGGTAGCCATCTTTGAGATAAAAGTTCTCCCAACAAGTATGAGTAAGACATTTGGCATAAGGAAGTGCAAAAGAAGGATCATTCACATAAAGATCTTTAATATGCTCAAAGCCAATAACATTCAACTCTATTTGAGTAACAAGCATGCATATGCGGGAAAGAGCATCCGCCAGAACATTTTCTTTGCCCTTAATGTACTTGATCACATAAGGAAAAGATTCAATAAATTCACTCCATTTAGCATGCCGTTTATTCAACTTGGTTTGGCCTTTTAGATACTTAAGTGTCTCATGATCGATATGTCTGACAAATTCATGTGGGCGAAGATAATGCTCCCAAACATGCAATACTCGCACCAAAGCATACTATTCTTTGTCATATATAGGATAGTTAAGTTGAGCACCAGAATTTTTTCCGCTTAAATATGCAATGGCTCGCTGTTCTTGCATCAAAACTCCACCAATACCATGACCGCTAGCATCACAATGAACCTCAAAAGTTTTGGTGAAATCGGGTAAAGCAAGAATTTGGGCATGTGTAAGCAAAGATTTGAGCTCATCAAAAGCGGTAGATTGAGTTGGTCCCCAAACAATAGGTGCATTTTTCTTACTCAAGGCATGCAATGGTGCAGCAATTGTGCTAAAGTCCTTCACAAAGCGACGATAAAAACCCGCTAGACCAAGAAAACTACGCACTTGTTGCAAATTAGTGGGTTGAGGCCAAGTTTTAATTTCTTTAATTTTAGACTCATCTACATGAACTCCCTTGGAAGACACAACAAAGCCCAAGAAAATGATCTTGTCAACACCAAAGGTGCATTTATCGATATTAGCATAGAGACGTTCTTTTCTAAGCATTTGCAAAAACTGCTCTAATATGATTCACATGCTCTTTGAGGGATTTGCTAAACACAAGAATGTCGTCAAAGTAGACCAGAACAAACACACAAATGTAAGGGCGAAGCACATAATGCATGAGACGCATGAAGGTACCGGGTGCTTCCGATAAACCAATATGCATAACTAACCACTCATACAACCCAAACTTAGTTTTGAAAGTAGTTTTCCATTCATCACCATCTTGTATGCGGATTTGATAGTAACCATTTTAAAGATAAATTTTTCAGAAAATAGTGGCACCGCTAAGCTCATCTAGCATATCATCAAGGCGTGGAATGGGATGCCTATATCGAACGGTGATAGCATTGATAGTTCTACAGTCGAAACCCATGTGAAAGCTACCATCTCGTTTTGGCGCAAGAATGCCTGATACGACACAAGGAATCAAACTTTCACGCACATGTCCATGGTCTATGAGATGTTGGACTTGCCATTGTATTTCTTTGGTTTCTTCAGGGTTGACACGGTATGGTGCTTTTTTAGGAAGGGGTGCACCGGGGATGAGGTTGATCCAATGTTCGATGCCACGTAGAGGAGGGAGGCCGGGAGGTAGCTCATCGGGAAAGACATCCTTGAATTCCTGCAACAAATTATACAACACTAAAGGAAGAGGATTAGAAGTGTTAGTCGTTGCCACCTCATATTTGCATAGTAGGACATAATGGATGACACTCGATGGGTGCTTCCTCTTGAGCACTGTGTTTGTTTTCCCTTGAAGAGGAAAGGGTGGTGCAGTAAAGCAGCATAAATATTTCCCTCATGTTTTGAGAACCAAGGTAACAATCTAGTAGGAGACCACGCGCGAGTCACCTCGTACCTACACAAACAAATAAGAACCTCGCAACCAACGCGATAAAGGGGTTGTCAATCCCTTCACGGCCACTTGCAAGAGTGAGATCTGATAGACATGATAATGATAAGATAAATATTTTTGGTATTTTTATGATATAGATTGAAGTAAAGATTGCAAAATAAAATAGATTGTAAACTTGTATGATGGAAAATAGACCCGAGGGTTCACTAGTGGCTTCTCTCAAGATAGCATAAGTATTACGGTGGTTGAACAAATTACTGTCGAGCAATTTATAGAAAAGTGAATTATTATGAGAATATCTAGGCATGATCATGTATATAGGCATCACGTCCACGACAAGTAGACCGAAACGATTCTTCATCTACTACTATTACTCAAAACATCGCCCGCTATCCAGCATGCATATAGAGTATTAAGTTCATAAGAATAGAGTAACGCCTTAAGGAAGATGACATGATGTAGAGGGATAAACTTATGCAATATGATATAAACCCCTTCTTTTTATCCTCGATGGAAACAATACAATACGTGTCGTTTCCCTTTCTGTCATTGGAGTCGAGCACCGCAAGATTGAACCCAAAGCTAAGCACTTCTCCCATTGCAAGAAAGATCAATCTAGTAGGCCAAACCAAACTAATAATTTGAAGAGACTTGCAAAGATAAAACAATCATACATAAAAGAATTCAGAGGAGATTCAAATATTGTTGATAGATAAACTTGATCATAAACCCACAATTCATCATATCTCGATAAACACACCGCAAAATAAGGTTACATCGAATAGATCTCCAAGTGAATCGAAGAGAACTTTGTATTGAGATCCAAAGAGAGACAAGAAGCCATCTAGCTACTAGCTATGGAACCGAAGGTCTAAAGTAAACTACACACACATCATCGGAGGGGCCATGGAGTTGATGTAGAGGACCTCCGTGAACAATGCCTCCTCCGGCGGAGCCCCGGAAAATGCCCCAAGATGGGATCTCTTGGGTACAAAAGGTTGCGGAGGTGGAAATAGGGTTTCCTGGTGCTCCTGGATGTTTGTGGGGTACGTGGATATATATAGGAGGAAGAAGTAGGTCGGTGGAGCAACGAGGGGCCCACGAGGGTGGAGGGTGCACCCAGGGGGTAGGAGCGCCCCCTGCCTCGTGGCCTCCTCGATTGTTTCTTGACGTCCACTCCAAGTCCTCTGGATCACATTTGTTCCAAAAATCACGCTGCCGAAGGTTTCATTCCGTTTGGACTCCATTTGATATTCCTTTTCTACGAAACATTGAAATAGGCAAAAAGACAACAATTTGGGCTGGGCGTCCGATTAATAGGTTAGTCCTAAAAATAATATAAAAATGTAAAATAAACCCATTAACATCCAAAAAAGATAATATAATAGCATGAAACAATCAAAAAATTTAGATATGTTGGAGACGTATCAGCATCCCCAAGCTTAATTACTGCTCGTCCTCGAGTAGGTAAATGATAAAAAACAGAATTTTTGATGTGGAATGCTTTATAGAATAATCTTTAATGTAATTTTCTCTATTGTGGCATGAATGTTCAGATCCGAAAGATTCAAGATAAAAGTTTATTGTTGACATAAAAATAGTAATACTCCAAGTATGATAATCAAGCAATTATGTCTTATCAAAATACCATAGCCAAAGAAAACTTATCCCTACAAAGTCATATAGTTTGGACATGCTTCATTTTCGACACACAAAATACTCTCATCATGCACAACCCCGATGACAAGCCAAGCAATTGTTTCATACTTAGCCTTTTCAAACTCTTTCAACTTTTACGCAATATATGAGCGCGAGCCATGGACATAGCACTATGGGTGGAATAAAATATGATGATTGAGGTTGTGTGAGAAGACAAAAAGGGAGAAAGTCTCACATTGACGCGGATAATCAATGGCCTATGGAGATGCCCACCAATAGAAGTCAATGCAAGGAGTAGGGATTGCCATCCAACGGATGCACTAGAGCTATAAATATATGAAAGATCGTCGAAGAAACTAAGTGGGTGTGCATCCAGCTCGCTTGCTCACGAAGACCTAAGGCATTTAAGGAAGCCCATCATTGGAATATACAAGCCAAGTTCTATAATGAAGAATTCCCACTAGTATATGAAAGTGACCAAATAGGAGACTCTCTATCATGAAGATCATGGTGCTACTTTCAAGCACAAGTGTGGAAAAAGGATAGTAACATTATCCCTTCTATGTTTTCCCCTAATTTTTATATTTAGGCCTTCTTTTCTTTTCTTTTTTTGGCCTCTTTTTTTTGTCCGGAGTCTCATCCTGACTTGTGGGGGAATCATAGTCTCCATCATCCTTTCCTCACTGGGACAATGCTCTAATAATGATGATCATCACACTTCTTTTTTACTTACAACTCAATACTTAGAACAAAATATGACTCTTTGTGAATGCCTCCGGCGGGGATACCGGGATTGCGATGAATCAAGAGTGACATGTATGAAAAATCATGAAAGGTGTCTTTTCCACAAATACGATGTCAATTACATGATCATGCAAAGCAATATGACATAGATGATGCGTGTCATAATAAATGGAACAGTGGAAAGTTGCATGGCAATATATCTCGGAATGGCTATGGAAATGCCATAATAGGTAGATATGGTGGCTGTTTTGAGGAAGATATAAGGATACTTATGTGTGATAGAGCGTATCATATCACGGGGTTTGGATGCACCGGCGAAGTTTGCACCAAATCTCAAGGTGAGAAAGGGCAATGCACGGTACCGAAGAGGCTAGCAATGATGGAAGGGTGAGAGTGCGTATAATCCATGGACTCAACATTAGTCATAAATAACTCACATACTTATTGCAAAAATCTACTAGTCATCAAAACCAAGCACTACGCGCATGCTCCTAGGGGGATAGATAGGTAGGAAAAGACCATCGCTCGTCCCCAACCGCCACTCATAAGGAAAGCAATCAAAGAACACCCCATGCTTCAAATTTGTCACATAGCGTTTACCATACGTGCATGCTACAGGACTTGCCAACTTCAACACAAGTATTCATCAATTTCACAATCACTCAACTAGCACACCTCTAATATTACCACCTTTATATCTCAAAACCATCTATCAAGCATCCAACTTCTCTTAGCATTGAAAATTTATAGCCAAAGTGAATTACCATGCTGTTCTAAAGGACTCTCAAAATGATGTAAGTGAAGCATGAGATATCAATTATTTCTATAAAATAGAACCACCACCGTGCTCTAAAAGATATAAGCGAAGCACTAGAGCAAAAACTATCCAACTCAAAAGATATAAGTGAAGCACCTAGAGTATTCTAATAAATTCCAATTCATGTGTGTCTCTCCAAAAGGTGTGTACAACAAGGATGATTGTGGTAAACTAAAAATCAAAGACTCAGATCATACAAGACGCTCCAAGCAAAACACATATCATGTGGCGAATAAAATTTTAGCTCCAAGTAAAGTTACCGATGGACGAAGACGAAAGAGGGGATGCCTTCCAGGGCATCCCCAAGCTTAGGCTTTTGGTTGTCCTTGTATTTTACCTTAGGGTTCCATGGGCATCCCCAATCTTAGGCTCTTGCCACTCCTTGTTCCATAATCCATCAAATCCTTACCCAAAACTTGAAAACTTCACAACACAAAACTTAAAAGAAAATCTTCGTGAGCTCCGTTAGTAAAAGAAAACAAACCACCACTTCAAGATACTGTAATGAACTCATTATTTATTTATATTGGTGTTAAACCTACTGCATTCCCACTTTTCTATGGTTCATAAACTCTATTACTAGCCATAGATTCATCAAAATAAGCAAATAACACATGAAAAACAAAATCTGTCAAAAACAGAATAGTCTGTAGTAATCTGTAGGTTTCGAATACTTCTGGACCCAAAAATTCTAAAATAAATTTATGTACGTGAGGTATTTATCTATTAATCATCTGCAAAAATAATTAACTAAATAGCGCTCTCTAGTAAAAAATGGAAGCAATTCTCGTGAGCGCTAAAGTTTCTGTTTTTTACAGCAAGATCAAAAAGACTTTCCCCATGTCTTCCCAACGGTTCTTCTGGGCACAAACACAAATTAAACACAAAAACACAACCAAAATAGAGGCTAGATAAATTATTTATTACTAAACAGGATCAAAAAGCAAGGAATAAAAGTAAAATAGGGTTGCCTCCCAACAAGCGCTATCGTTTAACGCCCCTAGCCAGGCATAAAAGCGAAGATAGATCTAGATATTGTCATCTTTGGTATTTATCTTTTTAATGGAGTTATGCTCGAATTCGGGAGGTTCCTTACGTTTCCCTTCATACTTGGAGATTTTTAGATCTAGAAAATCCAATCGCTTATTGCAAAGTGTAATCAATGTATTCATGAAGTGAAGGTTCCCTCCAACATTTTTAAGGGGTTCAATAGACTTTTGCAATTCGCATAATTTCTCTAAGATTCGGGTTCCCTCGGGAGATGGTCCCTTTTGTGGGGTAAGCTTTCCTACTATCCCTTCTATAATTTCATAAGAAACACTGGTATCAATATCAATAAAATTCCCTTTGGCGGCAAAGTCAAGGAGTTGCCTATGGGGTATGGTGAGCCCAATATAAAAATTATGAAGTAAAATCTTAGAGTCTCCCTCTATAGTGCAATCATGATAAGAGTTTATCATCCTATACGAAGAATCTTTTAAGTTTTCTCCTTGTCTTTGTTTGAAGTGGAGAACTTCAAAATTGGGAGACAGAGGAGTAGATAAAGGACTAGACATAACGAGAAGCAAGCGGAAAAAAGGCGAACGGAAAGAGAGGGCGAAAGGAAAAGAGGACGAATAAAACGGCAAGGGTGAAGTGGGGGAGAGGAAAACGAGAGGCAGATGGCAAATAATGTAATTCGAAGGATAAGAGTTGTGATAGGTACTTGGTTTTTCTTGACTTGGCGTAGATCTCCCCGGCAACGGCGTCAGCAATCCTTCTTGCTACCTCTTGAGCACTGTGTTGGCTTTCCCTTGAAGAGGAAAGGGTGATGCAGTAAAGCAGTGTAAGTATTTCCCTCGGTTTTTGAGAACCAAGGTATCAATCAAGTAGGATACCACGTGCAAATCACCTCGTACCTACACAAACAAATAAGAACCTCCCAACCAATGCAATGAAGGGGTTGCCAATCCCTTAACAGCCACTTGCAAGAGTGAGATCTGATACAAATGATAATGGTAAGATAAATATTTTTGGTATTTTTAGGACATAGATTGAAAGTAAAGATTGCAAAATAAAATAGATTGGAAACTTGTATGACGGAAAATAGACCCAGGGGCCATAGGTTTCACTAGTGGCTTCTCTCAAGATAGCATACGTATTACGGTGGGTGAACAAATTACTATCGAGCAATTGATAGAAAAGTGAATAATTATGAGAATATCTAGGCATGGTCATGTATATAGGCATCACATCCACGACAAGTAGACCAAAACGATTCTGCATCTACTACTATTACTCCACACATCGACCGCTATCCAGCATGCATCTAGAGTATTAAGTTCATAAGAACAGAGTAACGCCTTAAGCAAGATGACATGCTGTAGAGGGATAAACTCATGCAATATGATGTAAACCCCATCTTGTTATCCTCAATGGCAACAATATAATACATGTTGTTCCCTTTCTGTCACTGGGATCGAGCACCGCAAGATTGAACCCAAAGCTAAGCACTTCTCCCATTGCAAGAAAGCTCAATCTAGTAGGCCAAACCACACTGATAATTTGAAGAGACTTGCAAAGGTAAACCAATCATACATAAAAGAATTCAGAGAAGATTCAAATATTGTTCATAGATAAACTTGATCACAAACCCACAATTCATCGGACCTCGACAAACACACCGCAAAAAGAAGGTTACATCGAATAGATCTCCAAGAGAATCAAGGAGAACTTTGTATTGAGATCCAAAGAGAGACAAGAAGCCATATAGCTACTAGCTATGGACCCAAAGGTCTGAAGTAAACTACTCACACATCATCGGAGGGGCCATGGAGTTGATGTAGAGGACCTCTGTGATCAATGCCCCCTCCGGCAGAGCTCCGGAAAAGTCCCCAAGATGGGATCTCTTGGGTACAGAATGTTGCGGCGGTGGAAATAGGGTTTCGTGGTGTTCCTCGGTGTTTGCGGAGTACGTGGATATATATAGGAGGAAGAAGTAGGTCGGTGGAGCAACTAGGGGCCCACGAGGGTGCAGGGCGCGCCAGTGGGGTTGGCACGCCCCCTACCTCTTGGCCTCCTTGATTGTTTCTTGACGTCCACTCCAAGTTCTCTGGATCACGTTTGTTCCAAAAATCACATTCCCGAAGGTTTCATTCCGTTTGGACTTCGTTTGATATTCCTTTTCTACGAAACAATGAAATAGGAAAAAAATCAATTTGGGCTGGGCCTCCGGTTAATAGATTAGTCCCAAAAATAATATAAAAGTGTAAAATAAAGCCCATTAACATCCAAAACAGATAATATAATAGCGTGGAACAATCAAAAATTGTAGAACCGTTGGAGACGTATCCATGGGTTCTAACACACTTCTCTTATCTCTCTCTTTGTGGCTAGGAGGATTAAGTTTTTCTCTCTTGGCGAAGAGTCGCTCAAATTTGGCTTGTGGCGCTCACTTTCTTTTTGGTGGTTCACTCTCTCACTAGGCTCTCCTCTGTGTGTGGTTGCTTGCTTGTAGGGGTGAGGGTGCTTCTTTTTGACCAATTGCATCTTGCAACATAGCTCTTCACTTGCCAAGTTATGGCAACTTCCTCCGTCAATGATGACTTTCACGGGGCCCCCATTGATGCCGCCCTTGGTATGGAAGAGGTGACACCGTTGGTCTTCATCTTGTTGGTGTTGGAGCGTCAAGACCTTGGAGACCACGAGAACGGGACTTCAATCATTGTCACAATAGACTTGAGCTTCTTCTTCGTCGTTCACTTCGCGGTGCATGGCGACGTGCTCGATAGCTTCCATGTTGTCTTCGATCATGGAGTCGTACGTGCCATCATCATTGGCGATCAAGGTTCGCTTGTTGATGCATTGGAAAGACTTGTGTCCACGGCCACCACATGTGAAACACTTGATTGAACTTGTCTTGGCGGGATCATCCAGTGGTGCCGAATAAGAAATCTTGTTCTTGTAGTTGCTTGCTGGAGAACGAGATGAGGAAGGGGCCGCTTGCTTGAAACTTGACTTGTGGCCGGTACTTGGTGATGCTCCAGTTGAGGTAGGAGGTGTCGAAGTCGGAGTAGTTGTACTTTGAGTGTATGTCACGCCCAATATGTCATCCTATCCGAGAGGAACTCGAAAGTCCCACCAAGGATAGAGCCGCATATTGAAACGCCTTTGCAAGGTGGATATCAATAGATTGTACCATTACATAATAGTTGGGGATACATACAAATGGCATACAAATGCCACATGGATACATCAAACATCATACTTGAGAACAACATCCGATTACGGATGAAACACAAACAGAAACTCAAACGACATCCACCCTACTAGCCCAGGCTGCCGACCAGAAAACTATCCCCTGAACGAATGAGAAGCATAAGAAGAACTCCAAAACAAGCAAACATCGCTCTCACGTCATGATCATCGCATTACCTGTACCTGCAACTGTTGTTGTAGTAAACTGTGAGCCACGAGGACTCAGCAATCCCATTACGGGTATCAAGACTAGCAAAGCTTAATGGGTATGGAAAGGATAAGTGGTGAGGTTGCAGGAGCACTAAGCATTGTATGGTGGCTAACTTACGAGTACAAGAATAAGATGAGAAGCTACGCAATGGTCGCTAAGGGGGTCATGGAGTAAGGGGTCCTCGGGCAGCCGGCCTGTTTGACATGGGCGGGACTAATGGGCTATGAAGAAGCAAGACCGAAGACTCTCTCCTGTGTCTGGATGGGACCCTCCTTGGCGTGGAAGGCAAGCTTGGCGACCCAATATGAAGATTCCTTTCTCTGTAACCGACCTTGTACAACCCTAGACCCCTCCGATGTCTATATAAACCGGAGGGCTTAGTGCGGATATAAAAACGATCATTATCATAGTCATACACGCTAGGCTTTTAGGGTTTCGCCACCTCGATCTCGTGGTAGATCAACTCTTGTAATACTCATATTCATCAAGATCAATCAAGCAGGAAGTAGGGTATTACCTCCATAGAGAGGGCCCGAACCTGGGTAAACATCGTGTCCCCTGTCTCCTGTTACCATCGACCTTAGACGCACAGTTCGGGCCCCCTACCCGAGATCCGCCAGTTTTGACACCGACATTGGTGCTTTCATTGAGAGTTCCACTGTGATGTCCTCAAAAGGTTTGATGGCCCCTTCAATCATATACAACGATGCGGTCCAATGGGTGGTCTTCCTCCCCGGACAGATCTTCATGTTCGGCAGCTTCGCACTGCGGGCCAACTCGCTTGGCCATCTAGAGCGGATCGATAGCTACGCTCCTGGAGGTTAGGTCAGATTCGGGAGCTTGAACTACGTCGCGGATATCTGCGGAGACTTGATCTTCAACGTATTCGATACCACAGCAATCGCTCCCCGTCACCTCGATAAACATAACTTAGATCTGTCATCGGGCCATACCCAGGAAGTCACACCTCTAGCCGCTCTGGCCTTAGATTCGGAGCAGGTCGCGCCATCCGAGGATAGGAAGCTTAACCCCGCCACGGAAGCCGCAGACTCCACGGCATTGGAGCCGCACACAGTCCTAACCTCTGGTAATGCCTGTGTCACCAGAACCTCGGGCTCGTTTCCGGTTAAAAGTTCTGAACTATGTGCGTCCGTGCATGTCGAGCAAGATCGGTTATCGATCGCCAAACTTAGCGCCATGGAAATCTTCCGGCACTCACCCTTGGGCGATGTGCTGAATTCATTAAAAAATCTATCCTTAGCGGGGGATTCACAGCCAAACTGTATCCAGTTCGAACTAGAAACCGATGATAGGGAATTTCGCTCCCCACCCGCCACCCACTTTATAGAAACTGTCGAAAACTTAACAGACATGCTCGATTACGGCTCCGAAGACATCGACGGTATGAACGACGATGCAGACGAGGAGCATGGCCAAAACCCGCCGTTTACCGAACGCTGGACGACCACTTCTTCGTATGACGTATATATGGTGGATACGCCTAAAGAATCTAACGAAGACGACAAAGAAGATCCAGTCAAGGACAAACCTCCTGGGACATAGCCTAAGCGCTGACGTCAGCG
Organism: Triticum aestivum; assembly: GCF_018294505.1. Classification (NCBI taxonomy): domain Eukaryota; kingdom Viridiplantae; phylum Streptophyta; class Magnoliopsida; order Poales; family Poaceae; genus Triticum; species Triticum aestivum. The sequence continues at coordinate 270,020,358 of NC_057800.1, read as the reverse complement.
ACGCCGCTCTAAGTCACGTCGTGCAAAAGATAGCAAGACTGGCACAGGAGAACATAATACTCCTGACGGTGCCGACGATAATGAAGACCCCGTTGAAGCAACTCCTGAACAAGAAGAATGGGAAGATGGGAAAGTTAGCCCCAACGAACAGGCCATCAATGAAGACTCGATGGACAGTAATTATCTTCTGCTCTCCGAGGATGAGGTGAGCCTCGGCAATGAGGATTTCATCGTGCCTGAAGAACCTCTCGAGTAGGAACGCTTCAAGCGCCAACTAATAGGCATCGCAAGAAGCCTGAAAAATAAGCAGTAGCAACTTCAAGCTGATCAAGACCTGTTAAATGATAGATGGACTCATGTCCTGGCAGCCGAAGAATAAGGCCTTAAGCGCCCAGCCAAAAGTTACCCGAAGTGCAAGCTGCTACCTCGGTTCGATGATGACGTGCTGGAGCCCATACCATCATCATGCAATGAGGCTGTCCGACTACCACGTGGTCAGGATAAAGCGGCAACTCAAGTGGAACACCAACCCGCCCTGCCTCACTATAAAGGCAAAGATAAAACAGCTCGTGGTCACGCATATGACCTCCGGCATGACTAGAACAATAGAGCAGGGCATACCAGATCGATGTACGGATCACGTAGACGTACCTCGACATGTGTCGACGGCTATCTATTCGGATGTGACAAGCCTAGTCATGCACGTGCCGAACACCGTAGACGGACTCCATCGGAGCTGCGTCGCGATGCGGCCCGATATAGAGGCTCCGCACACCCTCTTTGCTCCACTGACGAAGTAGTGGATCATGAATTCCTAGAAGGGTTTAAACCCGTAAATATCGAACCATACGATGGAACAACTGACCCCGCGGTGTGGATCGAGGACTTTATTCTCCACATTCATATGGCTCGTGTAGATGACCTCCACGCCATCAAATACCTCCCTTTAAAACTCAAAGGGCCAGCTCGGCACTGGCTAAACAGTCTGCCTAAAAATTCTATTGGCAGCAGGGAGGACTTGGAAGAGTCTTTCTTCGACAACTTCCAAGGTACATATGTCCGGCCACCAGATGCCGATGACTTAAGTCACATTGTCCAGCAAGCCGGGGAGTCAACCAGGAAGCTCTGGACTAGGTTCTTACTTAAAAAGAACCAAATTGTCGACTGTCCGGACACGGAAGCCCTAGCAGCCTTCAAGCACAGTGTCCGGGACGAGTGGCTCACTCGCGATCTCGGTCAAGAAAACCCAAAATCCATGCCAGCCCTTACCCCTCTAATGACCCATTTTTGCGTGGGAGAAGACAGCTGGCTCACGCGTAGAAGCAACAGCACCAGCGATTCGAGCACTTCCGAAGTCCGGGACAGCAATGGCAGACCACGACGCAGCAAAAACAAGTGCCGCGGTGATAATGAAAGAATGCATGACATAGCGGTCAACGCCGGATTCAGCGGCCCCAAATCCGGTCAACGGAAGAAGCCATTCAAGGAAAATAGAGATGGACCATCCAATTTGGGCAAGATATTGGACCGGCCCTACCAGATTCATGGCCACCCCGATAAACCAGCTAATCATACCAACAGAAATTGTTGGGTCTTCAAGCAGGCCGACAAGCTCAACGCCGAACACAAGGAGAGGAGGCCGCCGAGCGATAGAGACGACAAAGAGGGTCACCAACCAAATACCGGGGGTCAGAAGCAATTTCCCCCTGAAGTAAAAACCGTGAACATGGTATACGTGACACACAACTCTATAGGGGAGCAGGAGAAACACACCCTCCGGACTAAGGATCACACTACAGCGCCCTCAGCCAAAGATCGACCAAGTTCGGAGTAGGACTAGTAGTTCAGTTTCTGCCGTTGTCCTAATATACCTACGAAATATGTACCGCGCATACATACCTATGCACTTTAAATAGCCTCGGCATCGGCGGAAGCACAACACGGACGGATCTACAAGTACTCCCGTAAACTATTTCCTTTTTCCACTTTTTAAATTACTCTTTCTTTTTCCATCATCCTTCGTCACAGGTAGCGCAAAGGCTGGTCATATCATGGACGGTATCAGAGTCCGGGTTCATAAATTAACCCAAAGGCTACTCCTCTTAAGGAGCCCCTCCACCGAGGAAAGGTGGCGCAGACGTGCGACAGGAGGTCCAAAATAACTTTTTGTAGACCGCACTCTCTATTTTTCTAGCCTGTAAAGTGCATGTTTCCTCAGCCACCGACCCCTAGCATGTCAAATAGACAGGGTTGTGGCGTTATTATCTATAAAATGACAATTGGCATGTCACTTAGGTTCTAGTGAATATACTTCGTATCCGGTATTCACTTTTCTATAAAGAACCGAATTTTCCTCATTTTGGTTGTTTCAGACACCCACCCCGGCATGCCTTGCCAGGGGCTTGGCATAGGAACAAAATAAGTTGCCAATAAAGTCCGAACAGCTTCATAGCATACTTCGGCATCGCGAGTTCGTCCTTATATGTATAAGCTCCGAATCATGTCTTGGGTCAATAGTTGGGTTGCCCGGCTCCTGTTCTTGCTACCTTACGTTCTGCTCTATCGGCTAGGGTAGTAAAGGGAGAACTACTACGATTGTGTTTCCGGTTCATCTAGTCACCGACCACCGAAGGGTTGTTCGGAAGTGGATCAACAATGTATCCAACTCCCTCCAAAAGGTGGAGATGAATGTCATCGGTCTCGACGCAGAGTACACAGAGCATGCCAGTGGGAAGATCCAACGTGCCGCTGTCCTTCAGCTGTGCCTCGAAGATGATGTTTTGGTGTACCACATCATACACGCGCCCTCCATACCAGGTGAGTGAGGGAGTCCTGGATTAGGGGGTCCTCGGATAGCCGGACTATATACTTTGGCCGGACTGTTGGACTATGAAGATACAAGATTGAAGACTTCGTCCCGTGTCCGGGTGGGACTCTCCTTTGCGTGGAAGGCAAGCTTGGCAATTCGGATATGTAGATCTCCTCCCTTGTAACCGACTCTGTGTAACCCTAGCCCCTCCGGTGTCTATATAAACCGGAGGGTTTAGTCCGTAGGCAAAGGACAATCAGAATCATAGGCTAGCTTCTAGGGTTTAGCCTCTGTGATCTCGTGGTAGATCAAGAGTTCCACTGTGTCGTCGCCATAATTCTTGATGGCTTCTTCGATCATCGCCAACGATATGATCCAGGGTGAGGTTTTTCTCCCCGGACAGATCTTTATATTTGGCGGCTTCGTACTGCGGGCCAACTCGCTTGGCCATCTGGAGCAGATCGAGAGCTACGCCCCTGGCCATCAGGTCAGGTTTGGAAGCTTAAACTACACTGCCGACATCCGCGGAGACTTGATCTTCGACGGATTCGAGCCCATGTCAGCTGTGCCGCACAGTCTCAACAAGCATGACTTAGCTCTGCCGTCTGACGGTGTTCGGGAGATCACACCCGTGGCTACTCCGGCCTTTGATCCGAAGCAGACTGTGTCGTCCGAGGATGTGTGGATAGACCCCGCCACGGAGGCCGCACACTCAGCGGCGATAGAGCCGAATACTGACTTTGCCCCCTATGAGACCTGTGTTGCCGGACCCTTGGGTTCATCCCCAGCCACAGGCTCTGAACCGCCCGTGTCCGTGCCTATCGAATCTGATTGGGCACCGATCATGGAGTTCACCTCCACGGATATCTCTCAGCACTCGCCCTTGGGTGCCTTGCTAAACTCATTGAAATCTCTCTCCCTTCCAGGAGACCCTTGGCTGAACTTTGTCCGGCTTGAGTGGGAAGCGAACGACGAAGAAACTCATTCCCCACCCACCACCCACTTAATAGTCACTTTTGACAACTTAACCGACATGCTTGATTTCGGATCCGAAGACATCGACGATATGGATGACGATGTAGAAGAGCAGGAACCACCGCCCACAGGGCGCTGGACCGCCACCTCATCATATGATATATACATGGTGGACACCCGCAAAGAAAGCGATGGCAATAAGGCAACAGAGGATAATCCCCCCGAGAAGCAATCTAAGCACCTGCGTCAACGGCGCCGCTCTAAGCCCCGCCATAGCAAAAACGGCGATACCAACATAAGAGACAATAATGTTGCGGATAGTGACGAAGACGAATACAATCCCCTCCAGCCAAGCCTCGAGCGGGAGGATGGGCAAGTCAGCCCTAAGGAACATGCAGCAGATGGAGAATCAGAGGATGACAATTACATGCCTCTCTCCGAAGGCGAGGTGAGCCTCGGCGACAACGAATTTATCGTGCCTGAGGATCCCGCCGAACAGGAGCGCTTCAAGCGCCGGCTTATCGCCACAACAAAAAGCTTGAAGAAAAAGCAACAACAGCTTCAAGCTGACCAAGATCTGCTAACGGATAGATGGACCAAGGTCCTGGCGACAGAGGAATACGACATCGAACGACCAACCAAAAGTTACCCAAAGCGCACGTTGCTACCCCAACTCGAGGAGGAAGCATTAAAGCCTATGCTCCCAGCGTATGATGCGGCTGACCGACCACCTAGTGGCCGAGACAAAGTGACATATCAGGCCGAAGTCCAGCTCGCACCCTGTCGCCAGTCAATTAAAAACACAAAGGCCCGTGGCAACACGCAGGACCTGCAAGACATATTGGAAAGCAAAGCAGGACTTACAAGATCGATCTACGGATCACGGGGACGCGCTCCAACGCGTGACGATGACTGTCATGCCAAATACACTAAAAGGAAATCCAGATAGGCCGAACACAGCAGACAAGACTCATATGAACTGCATCGTGATATAGCCCGGCATAGAGGCGCCGCACACCCTGTCACATCCTAGTTAGCCATGCATTAGAGTGTTGCATCATGTTTACTTTTTCATCAGAAACTTGAAATGGGGATGACAGAACCCCCAGTCCCCTCTGAAACCAACTAGGGTTTACTAAAAAACTTTTCAATGAACCTGAAATGCCCTTCTAAAATGCCCATCATTTTTGTCTTGGTTCAGAACCTCTGCCAAAAGTGGTGCACATTTTCCTAGGCCATCTTAGGGTTTTTGAATTAAATCATAAATATTTGAATATGGGCATTTAAAATTATATAAAATATTTAACTGCTCAAATATCTCCAAACTAAAATGTTTCATGTTGGAAATAATCCAACTATGGACCAGGAGTAATTTGGTGATTTTAGGAGTTGCCTAAGTATTTTAATTAATTCAACAAAGTTGCAGAAGTATTAAAAAAACAGAAACAGAAAGAAAAAGGGAAAACCTACCTGGCGCCACCACAGGCCCACCAGCCAGCCCACCTGGCCGGCCCAGCCCGGCCACCGCTCCAGCGATCTGCTTGGCTTGCCAGGCAGGCGGCCAAGGTGCTCGGCGGCGGCACCGCAGCTTGCCACGCAGCTGCACGCCGCACTGCCTCCCCCTCTCGCCGCCCTGATGGCCTGGACGAGCTCCACGTCGCGCCCCGACCCTCCTGGACACCTCCATTCGCCCCCAGTTCCTCTCCCTCGCGCTCCCACGCCATGGCCGACGCCACCGTCGCCGCACCGCCGCTGTAGCCGTGCTCCCCTTTGTCTCCACGCCGCGCCACCGTGTCCAGAAGCTCCGCCGTCCTCTACTTCTTCGAGCTAGCCGAGCCCCGAGCGCTCGCGTGCCCCGAAGCCGCCGCACCAACCTCGCCCGAACCGCCATCGCCGGAGATCCCCTTCGCCGTCGCCGCCGCAGCAGCTCGTCCCCGACCACGCCGTCCTTTCCATCAAGACCGCAGTGAGCTGGGCTAACTTCCCCTTCCTCTCTTTCTCTCTCTCGTGCACCACAGCGAGCACACTAAGCTCACCCGCACGCGCCGTCGCGGACCTCTTCGCCGACGTGCTCCCGGCCATCCTCCGGCCACCTCACCTTGTCCATCGCACTCACCACGCCGCGTTGGGGCTAACCATGCACTCCCCGCACCTCACCGCACACTCTAGCCACGAGTTCGTCTTCAACCGAACTCCGGCGGCCGCCAAAGTCGCCGCCGGCGCCAACTCCGGCCACCCCGAGCCCAACCACCACCACCAATAGTCGCGGCTCAACCTCAGCAACACGTAGATGCCTTCCGCCGTCCATTTGGTTGCCGGAATGGCAAAAAGCACTTTCGCCGCCGTGTCGGGCTCGCCGGCGGCTAGACGCCGGCGTGTTTGACTCTGACTTTGACCATGGGTGGGCCCCGGTTGACCCCCTGGGTCTATGACATGTGGGGCCCCCTCTGTTAATTAATCCAGTTAGTTTAAATCTAATTTAGTTAAACTAATTGAATACTGACATGCGGGACCCACTGGTCAGTTTGACCTGGACCAGCCCGTTGACCACTGACGTCATCATGACGTAGTGCTGACGCAGTAATTCAATTACTGGAATTATTTTTACACAGGAAATTCCAGAATATTATTTAAACTTCAAAAATTCATAACTTTTATTCTGTAACTCCAAATTAGACAAATTATATATGAAAAATGATCAGAAAAATCCAATCTATCCATCTGTACTATTTTCATGCATGTTTAAACAAGCTAACCTGCTGTTTATCACAGAACAAGATAAAACACCTTAAATGGCAACTTATGAGTTTGAACTTTGAATCAATGGTTCAAATTAGTTCAAACCCATCTGTTCTTAGTTGCATTAGCCCAATACACTCATTTTGCCATGTCTCATGCATGCATCATATTGTTGCATACTGTTTGGTAATGTTTGTGTATCGGTGCTCTCTGCGGCAGGTTCTGCCCCCGAGGAGTACCGTCATAACCCCGACGAAGAGCAATACCAGTGCACCGACCCGTTAGGCAAGCAACCAACCATTTGATCATATCGATACAATCCCATGTTCTCGCTCCTGCTCTCTTTTACTGCATTAAGACAACGCGTTTCAAACTGTTGTGTGCTACGGTAGTTGAACCCATTTCCTCTGCATGACCTGTCATTGCCACAGTAACTAGATGAAACCCACTAGCATGTGTAGGAGTTGTTTGAGCCATATGTATGTGTTGTTCCTACCTTGCTATGCCTGCTATGCTTAGAGTCGTGTCAGGTCTGGTTCATCTGGGTGATGGGCTAGAGTGAAATGTTTATGTCGGTAATGAGAGTGGTGTGGTGAACACGATTTGGTAAAGGTATCGATGAGAGGCCATGTAGGAGTACATGGTGGGTTGTTTCATTGAAGCCGACCTTAAGCACTGAGATCTGTATGTGTGATTTAAGAATCAGCTACTACCATGCATTGGGCCCGAAACCAATGGACCCTCTCGGCTTCTTATTCACCCTAGTTCTCCGTCCAGGAGTTGCAAGTAGTTTCTGGTGTTTGTAGCCTACTGGAGGCCGTGGACAGCGCTGACCGTAGGGGTGGGCTATGATGCGGTAGGTACGTGGCACGGTGTACCGAATACCCGTTAGGTATCTCGGGAACCCTGTTCACATCGTTCGGGGCCGTATGGGAAACCTCGGCCGGACTCCCTGCGGATGGAACCTGGATAGGCGATAAACCTGGACTGGAGGCTTAGGTGATTAGGTAGGTCGTGGCCGACACCCACGTTGGGCTTCCGCTTGAAGGTTGCCGAGTACATGTCGTGTAAACGACGGTAAGTGGTGAGAGTGCGTATGAAGGAGTACACCCCTGCAGGGTTAACATGATCTATTCGAATAGCCGCGTCCGCGGTAAAGGACTACTTGGTTGCCTATATAGTTCATAGACAAGTAAATGGAAACTGTTAAAAGCCTCAAGATAAGTGTGAGTGCCGAGGATGGCTCTTCCGTAGGAAGACGGAGGTGGATCCTCGGTAGTGTATTGAAGTGGTGAGTAGTGGACTCGTGTGCGAAAAACCATTTCAAGTTGAAGTATCATAGGATAGTCTAGCCAAGAGTCAAAGCTGGCTTGCTGCAATAACTCCACCAACCCTTCTTGATAATATGCATGTATGTAGGATCTGATGTAAGTCTTGCTGAGTACCTTTGTACTCATGTTGCAATAATCTACATTTTTACAGAAGACGCTGCAACCCCTTCTGATGGGTTCTATGTAGACGTTGACATCAACGAGTAGGCTAAAGGCCCAGGTGGTGACCCTGAGCTTGTGAAGGACCACGTAGTATAGCTAGGCTTTCCAAGCCTCTTTTATTTTACTAGTTGTCTGTACTCAGACAATGTACTTCCGCTGCTGGTTTGTATGACTGTATGACTTGTATGTTGGGTCGTGAGACCCGTACCTTTGTGTATGTTATGTATGGCTCCCTGAGCCTTAAATAAAGTACTTGTGTTGTAGAGTCATGTTGTGATGCTTCGTTGTATTTGCACATATCGAGCATATTGTGTGTATGATTGAAATGCTTGGTATGTGTGGGATCTGACTATCTAGTTGTTTATCTTTAGTAGCCTCTCTTACCGGGAAATGTCTCCTAGTGTTACCGCTGAGCCATGGTAGCTTGCTACTGCTCTGGAACACTTAGGCTGGCCGGCATGTGTCCTTCTTCGTTCCTGTGTCTGTCCCTTCGGGGAAATGTCACGCTTTGAGTACCGGAGTCCTGTTAGCCCGCTACAGCCCGGTTTACCGGAGTCCTCCTAGCCCAGTGCTACAGCCCGGACCCATTTGCTGATGACCGACACGTTCGAAGCTGGGTCATGGATGCCTGTCCCTGTAAGTCTGTGCCACTTTGGGTTTACGACTAGTCATGTCAGCCCGGGCTCCTTATCATATGGATGCTAGCGACACTATCATATACGTGAGCCAAAAGGCGCAAACGGTCCCGGGCAAAGGTAAGGCGACACCCGTGGGGATACCGTGCGTGAGGCCGCAAAGTGATATGAGGTGTTACCGGCTAGATCGATGTGACATCGAGTCAGGGTCCTGACAGCGTTGGTATCAGAGCCGGACTGCCTGTAGGTTCTCCAAGCCAAACTGGTCGATGTTGAGTCTAGAAATTCTTTAGTTATATGTAGGGGAATTGTTTGTGGGTTGGAACGTAAGGCTCTTTTTACTCCTTTATCTTATGACATTCTGATCTGAGTCAGTCCATTCTTCCACCGGGGGTTAAGGAATTAGGATCTATACTCTCTATCAGGATCACGTGTTACTAATCAGTAGTACCTTATAAGTTTGATGGATACAAGCCTAGTTCAGTTCTACTACCACATTATGTTGTTAGAATGGATTCAGAACTTTGATATGATGATGTTGAGTGTGTACGAAATCCTTTGTCAAATGTCTCAAATCCTTCTTGAGCATTTACAGCTGTTATGCTGCCGAAATTTTGCTAGAAATTCTAATGCCTTTGCATTATGATTGTGCTTTCAGATGGCCACTCGCGACCTCAATCAAGTGGTTCGCCTGACTCGATGCCTAGATGTACCCGGCCATACCGCCAAGTTGGTCAGGGTAATGACTGAGGCTGGATACCGTTGGTATCCTGAGTACACGGTCGAGGAGCAATTTCGGGACTTCAATCAAAGCCAGTATCTCTGCACTGTCAGGATATTTCCATCTTATCCTGGATCCACCGAGCCCCTTCACTGCTCCTATGGACTCGGGGTTACTATTGAGATGGCTGTGCAGGACGCCGCCTACTCTATGATGACCATTATGCGAGTCAGATCTGGGCTATTTCGGGACTCTGATTTCCGGTATATGCCAGGATCACTTCCGGGAGCACAAGGGTATCTCCGGGCTATCTATGCTGACCCCACCCAGGAGGATTCACGGACTCGCACCACTGCTGAGATGCTCGAGGATAAGGACCGTGAAAATCGGGCCTTGAGGTTAGAGCTCTTCAATACCCGTGCTGACCACTGGGCCACTTTGACTCGGTTCGCACCGGCGGTGCAAGCTGGATATTCAGATATGCGCGGTCTCTATCCTGTGAGATCTGCTCTGCCAGACGTGATGGTTTGGCGTGATGTAGGAGGCATCACCCCACCTCGCGGTCCCCGCAGGCCACCATCTGTTGGTCCAAGACCTCATCCTAGCCCCTATGGTCCACAAGCTCCGCGAGATCGTCTGTTTCCGGATGATCATGTTGAGCTTCCAGGCTATGGAGGTGACTTCTACGAGGACTACTACGGATCGGTCTGAGTTAGTGTTGTATCACTAGTTCGCACTAGCTGTATCATCTATCGTCCCGCGTGACTCGTGGGATATGACCTAGTTTGTACTCTTTCCGGAGGTGTAGAAAAATAATGTATAGGAGCTTGGGATGCCTCCGATGAGATGTAATCCTCTTTTCACCGTAATAGTACTTTGTTTGGTCTTGTACTAAACCCTGTATGGTGTGTATGACGATGGAATAAAAGAAGCAGTTTCTATATCTACCATGTCATACGGATGATCATCTTGCATTCCGAGTTATTCCTTACATTTTGTATCCTATGTCGGAATTTTATCATCCTGACTAAATCATTGTCTTGTTTACCTAGGATGGTCAACACGCGCGCTAACCCTGCTTCTCAAGAGCAGGCCGAAGGCAGTGAAGTCAGGGATGCAAATCTGCCTCATCCCCCTTCACTAGCCGAGGTTATGATGGAAGCTGAGAGAAACAAGCGGGAGACCAACCGTTTGTTGGAGCGTATTGAACAGAATACAGCACACCATCAGAGGACCAACGTGGTGTCACTCAGTGATTTTAGCAAATTGCATCCACCCACGTTCCACCACTCCGTCGAGCCTCTCGATGCTGATGACTGGCTTCGCAGTATCGCTCACAAACTGCGTTCCGCGCTGGTAGCGGAGGCTGACAAGGTCACCTTTGCTGCATATCATCTTGAAGGCCCCGCCAGTCTATGGTGGGAGAATTATGGAGCTATGCGCCCGGAGGGCCATGTCACTACTTGGGCTGAGTTCAGTGAGGCTTTCCGTGAACATCACATTCCGGAGGGTCTCATGGACCGTAAACGTGAAGAATTTTGCAGTTTCACCCAAGGCCGACTTTCTGTGGATGCTTACAGCAGGGAGTTTGGTAATCTCGCACGATATGCAACTGAGGAAGTGTCTACTGATGCCAAGAAGCAAGCAAGGTTCCGTAAGGGACTTAGTCCTGAGCTTCACCGCGACCTCCGTCTGCATGAGTGCACATCTTTTCAGAAACTTGTCAACAAAGCCATCAGTGCTGAAACTGGTCAGACTGACTATGACGCAACACGCAAGCATGGCCGTGACATGGGTTCCTCATCCGGTGCTGGTCCTCAGAAGCGTCGCGTGTGGGTACCCAACACCGCCCTGCCACCCAGGTTCACACCGAGGCCATCTTTCGAGGCGCCTCGCCCTGTTCAACAGTCTGCACCGGCCAAGCCCTATGGGGGTCCAACTAGCAATGCTCCTCCACATACCAGTTCCGTGACTTGTTTCAAATGTGGGGAATCTGGCCACTATATGCGTGAGTGTCCCCAGACCAACCCCAACCAGTCTGCTAAAGCTGTTGGCCGTGGCAAGCCGATAGGGAAAGTGTTCCACGCCAAGCCGGTCACCGCTTCACGTGGCCATGTCAACTGTATCTCTGCCGAAGAAGCTCAAGAGGATCCCAACGTCGTTCTCGGTACGCTTCTTGTTAATTGCCACCCGGCATCTGTTCTTTTCGATACAGGAGCCTCTCATTCTTTTATATCTGAAAACTATGCTCGCTTGCATAACGTCGCATTCGGTGATATGCCAACCTCTATGGTAATTCAAACTCCGGGATCCAAATGGCAAACTTCTAGAGTAAGCCATGGAAATGAAATCCAAGTCGACAGACTTGTTTTCCTCGCGTCTTTGATAGCCCTTAAATCTTCAGATATTAATATCATTTTGGGTATGGACTGGATGTCAGCTCATCAAGCCAAAATTGATTGCTTCTCTAGGACTGTTCAACTCACCCATCCTTCGGGGAAGATAGTCAATGTCTTGACCCGAATAGCCAAGCGACAATTATATTCTCTTAACGCCAGCCCTTTGCCAGACCTTGAGAACGTGCCGGTAGTCCGTGACTTCTCGGATGTCTTCCCAGAGGAATTGCCAGGTGTTCCACCTGACAGGGATGCTGAGTTCGTAATAGACCTCATCCCCGGAACCGTTCCGATTGCTAGAAGACCTTATAAGATGGCACCCCTAGAACTAGCCGAGCTTAAGAAACAACTCGATGAGTCCTTGAAAAAGGGTTTCATCCGACCTAGCTCATCTCCGTGGGCTTGCCCCGTCCTCTTCGTCAAGAAGAAGGATGGTACGGACCGGATGGTTGTAGATTACCGACCTGTCAATTTGGTCACAATCAAGAACAAATATCCGCTTCCCAGGATCAACGACCTGTATGATCAGCTCGCTGGATCCTCAGTCTTCTCCAAGATGGATTTGAGGTTGGGCTACCATCAAATCAAAATCAGAAATGGGGACATTCCTAAAACGGCCTTTGTTACTCGTTATGGCCAATACGAGTACACCGTCATGTCCTTCGGTTTAACCAACGCTCCAGCCACCTTTTCTCGGTTAATGAACTCAATCTTCATGGAGTATTTGGATAAATTTGTCGTGGTTTACCTCGATGATATACTCATCTACTCCAAGAACGAGGAAGAACATGCTGAACATCTAAGGCTAGTGTTGAAGAAACTTCGAGAGCATCGCCTTTATGCCAAATTTTCTAAATGTGAATTTTGGTTGTCAGAAGTGACCTATCTGGGTCATGTAATATCTGGTAAAGGTATTGCTGTTAACCCTGAGCGAGTTCAAGCCGTCCTTAATTGGACTCCACCTGAATCGGTCAAGCAAGTTCGGAGTTTTCTGGGCTTAGCGAGCTATTGTCGTCGCTTTGTCGAGAACTTCTCCAAGGTTGCCAAACCTCTAACCGAACTCCTCAAGAAAGATAAGAAGTTCGAATGGACTCCACAATGTGAGCACAGCTTTCAGGAACTGAAAAGACGCCTGACCTCTGCTCCCGTACTGGTACCGCCAGACTTCTCCAAGGACTTTGTTATCTACTGCGACGCCTCGCGACAAGGACTAGGTTGCATTCTCATGCAAGATCGACACGTAATTGCTTACGCTTCACGGCAATTGCACCCACATGAGGAGAATTATCCTACTCATGATCTAGAGCTTGCAGCCGTAGTCTATGCACTTAAGACCTAGCGACATTACCTCCTCGGTAATCGTTGCGAAATATTCACTGATCACCAAAGTCTGAAGTACATTTTCACCCAACCGGATCTGAATCTCAGGCAAAGACGTTGGGTTGAATTGATCACAGACTTCGACTTAGGAATAACCTACACCCCAGGGAAAGCCAACGTCATGGCTGATGCGCTAAGTCGTAAATCTTATTGTAACAATCTGATGTTACAACAAAGTCAACCGCTTCTCCATGAGGAATTTCGGAAGCTTAACCTTCACATTGTTCCTCAAGGTTTTCTTTCCACCTTGGTGGCAAAACCTACCCTTACGGATCAGATTATCAAAGCATAGAAGGTAGATCCGGGAATCTCCCGCATCAAGAGAAACATTCAGAAAGGAATTGCGAATTGCTTCTCCATTAATGATCCAGGGGTCGTATACTTCGGGAATCGACTAGTGGTTCCCAAAGTGCGCAACCTGAGGCGTTTGATCCTTAAGGAAGCTCATGAATCTCCTCTCACCATTCATCCCGGTAGTACTAAGATGTATCAGGACCTACGCCAGACATTCTGGTGGACTAGGATGAAGAGAGAAATTGCTCAGTATATTGCAAATTGCGACGTCTGTCGTCGTGTAAAAGCAGAGCATCAACGGCCTGCTGGCACCCTTCAACCCTTAGCTATTCCTGAATGGAAATGGGATAAAATTGGTATGGATTTCATTACCGGTTTTCCCAGGACCAAGAGAGGGAATAATGCTATTTTCGTCGTGGTCGATCGTCTTTCCAAAGTAGCCCATTTCTTACCTGTTCGTGAGAGTATAACCGCTAGCCAGCTGGCAGACTTATACATCTCCCGAATAGTGTCCCTCCATGGTGTTCCTTTGGAAATTAACTCGGATCGAGGAAGTCTTTTCACCTCTCGATTTTGGGAAAGTTTCCAAAATGCTATGGGAACCCGTCTCTCCTTTAGCACCGCCTTCCACCCTCAGTCGAGTGGTCAAGTGGAACGCGTCAACCAGATTCTAGAAGACATGCTTCGAGCCTCTGTTATCTCATTCGGAATGGACTGGGAGAAGTGCCTTCCATCTGCCGAATTCGCTTACAACAACAGCTATCAATCTAGCTTGGGTAAAGCCCCTTTTGAAGTTCTCTATGGACGACGGTGTCGAACACCCCTTAACTGGTCAGAGACCGGGGAAAGACAATTCTTTGGCCCGGATATGATTCAGGAAGCAGAAGAACAAGTTCGTATCGTTCGTGAAAAGTTGAAAACAGCCCAATCTCGTCAAAAGAGTCAATATGACCGAAAACATAAGGCTATGACTTTCGAGGTTGACGAGAAGGCTTATCTTCGGGTCACCCCTCTGAAGGGAACCCATCGTTTCGGTATCAAAGGCAAATTGGCTCCTCGTTACATTGGACCTTTTCGCATTCTCGCCAAACGAGGAGAAGTTGCCTACCAGTTGGAACTACCTCCGCACCTCTCCAGAGTCCACGATGTCTTCCACGTTTCTCAACTCAGGCGTTGCTTCTCGGATCCTATCCGTGGAGTGGACCACGAAACGCTTGATCTCCAAGATAATCTTACATATCGAGAGTACCCCATTCGTATCCTCGATCAGGACCGAACGTACCACTCGACGTCATAATATCAAGTTTCTCAAGGTTCAATGGTCGCACCATTCTGAGGATGAAGCAACTTGGGAAAGGGAGGATCGTCTTCGACTCGAGTATCCCGCCTTCTTCCCGGAGGAACCCAAATCTCGGGACGAGATTCTTTTGAGTGGGGGTGAGTTGTCACATCCTAGTTAGCCATGCATTAGAGTGTTGCATCATGTTTACTTTTTCATCAGAAACTTGAAACGGGGATGACAGAACCCCCAGTCCCCTCTGAAACCAACTAGGGTTTACTAAAAAACTTTTCAATGAACCTGAAATGCCCTTCTAAAATGCCCATCATTTTTGTCTTGGTTCAGAACCTCTGCCAAAAGTGGTGCACATTTTCCTAGGCCATCTTAGGGTTTTTGAATTAAATCATAAATATTTGAATTTGGGCATTTAAAATTATATAAAATATTTAACTGCTCAAATATCTCCAAACTAAAATGTTTCATGTTGGAAATAATCCAACTATGGACCAGGAGTAATTTTGTGATTTTAGGAGTTGCCTAAGTATTTTATTTAATTCAACAAAGTTGCAGAAGTATTAAAAAAAACAGAAACAGAAAGAAAAAGGGAAAACCTACCTGGCGCCACCACAGGCCCACCAGCCAGCCCACCTGGCCGGCCCAGCCCGGCCACCGCTCCAGCGAGCTGCTTGGCTTGCCAGGCAGGCAGCCAAGGTGCTCGGCGGCGGCACCGCAGCTCGCCACGCAGCTGCACGCCGCCCTGCCTCCCCCTCTCGCCGCCCTGATGGCCTGGACGAGCTCCACGTCGCGCCCCGACCCTCCTGGACACCTCCATTCGCCCCCAGTTCCTCTCCCTCGCGCTCCCACGCCATGGCCGACGCCACCGTCGCCGCACCGCCGCCGTAGCCGTGCTCCCCTTCGTCTCCACGCCGCGCCACCGTGTCCAGAAGCTCCGCCGTCCTCTACTTCTTCGAGCTAGCCGAGCCCCGAGCGCTCGCGTGCCCCGAAGCCGCCGCACCAACCTCGCCCGAACCGCCATCGCCGGAGATCCCCTTCGCCGTCGCCGCCGCAGCAGCTCGTCCCCGACCACGCCGTCCTTTCCATCAAGACCGCAGTGAGCTGGGCTAACTTCCCCTTCCTCTCTTTCTCTCTCTCGTGCACCACAGCGAGCACACTAAGCTCACCCGCACGCGCCGTCACGGACCTCTTCGCCGACGTGCTCCCGGCCATCCTCCGGCCACCTCACCTTGTCCATCGCACTCACCACGCCGCGTTGGGGCTAACCATGCACTCCCCGCACCTCACCGCACACTCTAGCCACGAGTTCGTCTTCAACCGAACTCCGGCGGCCGCCAAAGTGGCCGCCGGTGCCAACTCCGGCCACCCCGAGCCCAACCACCACCACCAATAGTCGCGGCTCAACCTCAGCAACACGTAGATGCCTTCCGCCGTCCATTTGGTTGCCGGAATGGCAAAAAGCACTTTCGCCGCCGCGTCGGGCTCGCCGGCGGCTAGACGCCGGCGTGTTTGACTCTGACTTTGACCACGGGTGGGCCCCGGTTGACCCCCTGGGTCTGTGACATGTGGGGCCCCCTCTGTTAATTAATCCAGTTAGTTTAAATCTAATTTAGTTAAACTAATTGAATACTGACATGCGGGACCCACTGGTCAGTTTGACCTGGACCAGCCCGTTGACCACTGACGTCATCATGACGTAGTGCTGACGCAGTAATTCAATTACTGGAATTATTTTTACACAGGAAATTCCAGAATATTATTTAAACTTCAAAAATTCATAACTTTTATTCTGTAACTCCAAATTAGACAAATTATATATGAAAAATGATCAGAAAAATCCAATCTATCCATCTGTACTATTTTCATGCATGTTTAAACAAGCTAACCTGCTGTTTATCACAGAACAAGATAAAACACCTTAAATGGCAACTTATGAGTTTGAACTTTGAATCAATGGTTCAAATTAGTTCAAACCCATCTGTTCTTAGTTGCATTAGCCCAATACACTCATTTTGCCATGTCTCATGCATGCATCATATTGTTGCATACTGCTTGGTAATGTTTGTGTATCGGTGCTCTCTGCGGCAGGTTCTGCCCCCGAGGAGTACCGTGATAACCCCGACGAAGAGCAATACCAGTGCACCGACCCGTCAGGCAAGCAACCAACCATTTGATCATATCGATACAATCCCATGTTCTCGCTCCTGCTCTCTTTTACTGCATTAAGACAACGCGTTTCAAACTGCTGTGTGCTACGGTAGTTGAACCCATTTCCTCTGCATGACCTGTCATTGCCACAGTAACTAGATGAAACCCACTAGCATGTGTAGGAGTTGTTTGAGCCATATGTATGTGTTGTTCCTACCTTGCTATGCCTGCTATGCTTAGAGTCGTGTCAGGTCTGGTTCATCTGGGTGATGGGCTAGAGTGAAATGTTTATGTCGGTAATGAGAGTGGTGTGGTGAACACGATTTGGTAAAGGTATCGATGAGAGGCCATGTAGGAGTACATGGTGGGTTGTTTCATTGAAGCCGACCTTAAGCACTGAGATCTGTATGTGTAATTTAAGAATCAGCTACTACCATGCATTGGGCCCGAAACCAATGGACCCTCTCGACTTCTTATTCACCCTAGTTCTCCGTCCAGGAGTTGCAAGTAGTTTCTGGTGTTTGTAGCCTACTGGAGGCCGTGGACAGCGCTGACCGTAGGGGTGGGCTGTGATGCGGTAGGTACGTGGCACGGTGTACCGAATACCCGTTAGGTATCTCGGGAACCCTGTTCACATCGTTCGGGGCCGTATGGGAAACCTCGGCCGGACTCCCTGCGGATGGAACCTGGATAGGCGATAAACCTGGACTGGAGGCTTAGGTGATTAGGTAGGTCGTGGCCGACACCCACGTTGGGCTTCCGCTTGAAGGTTGCCGAGTACATGTCGTGTAAACGACGGTAAGTGGTGAGAGCGTGTATGAAGGAGTACACCCCTGCAGGGTTAACATGATCTATTCGAATAGCCGCGTCCGCGGTAAAGGACTACTTGGTTGCCTATACAGTTCATAGACAAGTAAATGGAAACTGTTAAAAGCCTCAAGATAAGTGTGAGTGCCGAGGATGGCTCTTCCGTAGGAAGACGGAGGTGGATCCTCGGTAGTGTATTGAAGTGGTGAGTAGTGGACTCGTGTGCGAAAAACCATTTCAAGTTGAAGTATCGTAGGATAGTCTAGCCAAGAGTCAAAGCTAGCTTGCTGCAATAACTCCACCAACCCTTCTTGATAATATGCATGTATGTAGGATCTGATGTAAGTCTTGCTGAGTACCTTTGTACTCATGTTGCTATAATCTACATTTTTACAGAAGACGCTGCAACCCCTTCTGATGGGTTCTATGTAGACATTGACATCAACGAGTAGGCTAAAGGCCCAGGTGGTGACCCTGAGCTTGTGAAGGACCACGTAGTATAGCTAGGCTTTCCAAGCCTCTTTTATTTTACTAGTTGTCTGTACTCAGACAATGTACTTCCGCTGCTGGTTTGTATGACTGTATGACTTGTATGTTGGGTCGTGAGACCCGTACCTTTGTGTATGTTATGTATGGCTCCCTGAGCCTTAAATAAAGTACTTGTGTCGTAGAGTCTTGTTGTGATGCTTCGTTGTATTTGCACATATCGAGCATATTGTGTGTATGATTGAAATGCTTGGTATGTGTGGGATCTGACTATCTAGTTGTTTATCTTTAGTAGCCTCTCTTACCGGGAAATGTCTCCTAGTGTTACCGCTGAGCCATGGTAGCTTGCTACTGCTCTGGAACACTTAGGCTGGCCGGCATGTGTCCTTCTTCGTTCCTGTGTCTGTCCCTTCGGGGAAATGTCACGCTTTGAGTACCGGAGTCCTGTTAGCCCGCTACAGCCCGGTTTACCGGAGTCCTGCTAGCCCAGTGCTACAGCCCGGACCCATTTGCTGATGACCGACACGTTCGAAGCTGGGTCATGGATGCCTGTCCCTGTAAGTCTGTGCCACTTTGGGTTTACGACTAGTCATGTCAGCCCGGGCTCCTTATCATATGGATGCTAGCGACACTATCATATACGTGAGCCAAAAGGCGCAAACGGTCCCGGGCAAAGGTAAGGCGACACCCGTGGGGATACCGTGCGTGAGGCCGCAAAGTGATATGAGGTGTTACCGGCTAGATCGATGTGACATCGAGTCGGGGTCCTGACACACCCCCTATGCTTCGTTGATGAAGTAATGGATCACGAGTTCCCAGAAGGTTTTAAACCCGTGAATATCGAATCATATGATGGCACAACAGACCCCGCGGTATGGATCGAAGATTTCGTCCTCCATATACACATGGCCCGCGGTGACGATCTACATGCCATCAAGTACCTTCCATTAAAACTCAAAGGGCCTTCTCGGCATTGGCTCAGTAGCCTGCCGGAAAACTCCATTGGTAGTTGGGCGAATTTGGAAGATGCATTCCTTGACAACTTCCAGGGCACTTATGTGCGACCACCAGATGCCGATGACTTGAGTCACATAACCCAACAGCCAGGGGAATCAGGCAGAAAATTCTGGACTCGGTTCCTAACAAAAAAGAACCAAATTGTCGACTGTCCGGATGCCGAGGCCTTAGCGGCATTTAAGCATAATATCCGCGACGAATGGCTTGCCCGACACCTCGGCCAAGAAAAGCCGAAATCCATGGCAGCCCTCACAACACTCATGACCCGCTTTTGTGCGGGCGAGGATAGTTGGCTGGCTCTCGCAGCAACAACACATCAAGAAACCCTGGCAATTCATATGCCAAAGATAGCAACAGCAGGCCATGTCGTAACAGGCACAATCGCCGCAACAATGGTGACAACACCAAAGACACGAGAGTTAATGCTGGATTCAGTGGCTCTAAATCCAGTCAGCGGAAAAAGTCGTTCAAAAGAAACAATCCAGGACCGTCCAGCTTGGACCGCATACTCGATCGTTCATGTCAAATTCACGGAACCCCCGATAAACCAGCCAACCACACCAACAGGGAATGCTGGGTGTTCAAACAGGCCGGCAAGTTGAATGCCGAAAATAAGGAAAAGGGGCTGCATAGCGACGACGAGGAGGAGCCCTGTCCGCCGAACATAAGAGGGCAGAAGAAATTTCCTCCACAAGTGAAAACGGTAAATATGATATACGCAACCCATATTCCCAAGAGGGAATGGAAGTGTGCACTAAGGGACGTCTATGCGTTGGAGCCAGTCGCCCCAAAGTTCAACCCATGGTCTTCTTGTTCGATCACCTTCGATCGCAGGGACCACCCCACTAGGATCCTTCATGGCGGTTCTGCCGCATTGGTCCTTGACCCCATCATTGACGGATTTCACGTCACTCGGGTCCTTATGGACGGTCGCAGCAGCCTGAACCTGCTCTATCAGGATACAGTGCGCAAAATGGGTATAGACCCCTTGAGGATCAAACCCACCAAAACCACCTTTAAAGGTGTCATCCCAGGTGTAGAGGCCTGTTGCACGGGCTTAATCTCGCTGGAAGTGGTCTTCGGATCTCCGGATAACTTTCGAAGCGAGGAATTAATCTTCGATATAGCCCCCTTCTGCAGCGGCTATAACGCACTTCTCAGACGAACTGCATTTGCCAGATTCAATGCGGTACCGCATTATGCATACCTCAAGCTCAAAATGCCGACCTCGCGGGGTTATAACAGTTAATGGAAACACAGAGTGCTCACTCAGCATGGAGGAACACACTGCAGCCCTCGCAGCAGAAGCGCAAAGCAGCCTTAGGAGGCAAACCGCCAATTTAGTGAAAAAGACCCCGTACACCTTCAAGCGAGTCTGGAGTACCCTGCAAGAGGATCGCCAGGCACGTTTAGAGCTCGCCTAGCAGTTCGGCCTTCGTCCTAGTCCCATTCAAGCGGTGAAATTAGTGTCGCGCGTACATAATTACGCACTCAAGATACCATAGGCATAGGCGGAGGAACAGCCACGACCCAGCTCACAATGCGGCTCAACCGCTTCATGGCCCATATACCTTTAACATTTTTTTCCTTTCAGGACCCTACTCTCCAAAGGCCCTCTCCGGTAGTCTGATTATCGGACCCCATCATGGGAAGGGAACACCAAGGAAGCAAGAAGTTTTGACGTACAAGGGAATCCCCAGGTGGTCTCTGATAACGATCACTATACCTGTTTTACATACCCACGTGCAGCTTGCCCTTGGATAGGACATGTCAAATAGTCTTATTTTTGCTTATTTCACTACTTGTATACATACACTTTGACATATCATTTCAATAACAATGTACAACCTTAGCTTATTATTACATTTCTTCATCCTTTTTCTTGTCTGCCCATTTACGACAAATTGCACCCGTACGTTCTGGTACGTACAGTGCGCCAGGGGCTTCCGTGTGCCCCATAACACGGCAAGAAAAGTCCGAAAACTTTCGACAGTGCGGCACCCCAAACTTATAGCATTATATGCATCAACTCCGAATCATGTCTTGGGTGAATAGTTGGGTTCGCCCGGCTCCCATGTTTTGGTACCTTACATTCCGCTATATCGGCTAAGGTAGCACTGGGAGAACTACTGCGATTGTGTCCTGGTTCTTCCGGACGGGCACCTCAGTAGAGACAGCCGAAAACTGACTGTCATGATGCGGCGAGAGTTTGTCGCTGTTCGAGATGTCTCAAATCCTTAAAGATTTTTTCTGCTTCGGGTGAGGAGTCAGTCTTGTCCGACTTAGGCGTACATAGCGCCCCAAGTTCTCCCTTCCGAATACCAGGGGCTTCGCCAAAATTTAAAATTGTAGATTCTATGGCGAAGTGAGAGTGATAAAGCTTTATTATCCGATTGCCTGGTTCATTGTGCTGAACACCTCCTTCGAAGGACCCAAAACTGGGATAAAGAGTGATCAGGTTTATCCTGAACACCTCAGTACTAGTTACATAGGGGCATAAGCCGACGACTGGCCAACTCTCAAATTTTATAAACGGTTGCACAGAAGGTGATATGTTAAATCAAACAAGCACTACATAGTTCATATGAACTTGGTTCACATTACAGGATCAGAAAGTACATTCCTCTGCCACAAGGAGAGCACCCTTCAGGATGCTGTCATAATACTTTTCGGGGTGGCGATGCTCCTTGCCCTCCGACGGCCCTTCCTTCACCAGCTTTTCGACGTCCATCTTCGCCTAGAGCACTTTCGCCCGGCCAAAATCCCTGTGCACACCCTCAATGCAGACGGACCGCTTTATGACTTCAAACTGGGGGCAGGCGTTCACGAGCCGCCTTACCAAGCCGAAATAGCTGCCAGGCAGGGGCTCACCAGGCCACATCCAAACTATGAAGCTCGACCAGTTGCTTCAACTGGTCACTCAAGGGCATCGGATTTTCGGTCCCAGTATACGGAGACCAGAACAACTTCTCCGTTGAGCTCCCTTCCTCGTCCTGGTAGAACTCTGCGGCATCCGACACACTGTGGGGTAGATCCGCGAACGCTCCTAGAGAACTCCGAATTCGGGTAAGTAAAAGGAAAGTTGCCTTCACATGCTTACTATGCATAATGAAAGCCTTACCCGCCGCTATCTTCTTGACCGCCCCAATTTCCTGGAGGGCCTTTTGGTCTTCGGCCTAGGCATTTTGCGCGTTCTCGAGGGCCTTCGCAAGCTCGGACCCTTATGTCTTAGAGTCACGCTCCAAGGACTCGTACTTCCTGATGAATTCCTGGAGCTCTTACTGAACCTCGCCAACTCGGGCCTCTTGCTTCTCGTGCTCGGCGCGCTCCATGGCCGCTTTTCTTTCGGCCTCGGACAACGCCTTCCTCAGGGCTGCCACATTGGTCATGGCCCCTAGCAAAATTCATGATGATCCTGTGATCCATTGACAAGTTTCCTTTTTCTTTATCAATAAACAGATGAGGTATCACTTACCTTTGTTCTCTTCGAGCTGCCTCTTGGTAAGGCCGAGCTCTTCCTCGGACCGCTCAAGGTCCCGCTTTAGTGCGGAGACCTCCGTCGTGTGAGCGGCAGCGGCTAGCACTGAAGCCTTCTTATTCACAAAGACATGTTCTTATTAGACTCTTGTGGTTATTATTTGATCCTCTGTTCGGTTTTTCTTCCGAACACCAAACAGAGCATCGGGGGCTACTGTCTATGCTATAAGATTTTCTCATAATTTGATTACTTACCTCAAAGCCTGTTAGGACGCTGGCACAGGCTTCAGTCGGTCCGCTTTTGGCGGATTGAATCTTCTTGACCACCGAACTCATGATAGCGTGATGCTCTTCGTCAATGGAAGCACCGCGAAGCGCTTCCCGCAAATTGTCCAATGACCCTGGATGGACAGAGGCCATCAGCACAGACTTGCTGCCCCCAGCATTAGAGCCCATGGAAGTCTTGCCCCTCGTGCGCCCAGCGTCCGGAATGTCGCCTTGGGGCGCTTCCGGAACTGTCTCCCCTTGGTTCGGTACCCTTTGAGACAACACCTCGACATCGTCCGTATGGCGGGGGGAGGAGGTGGTCGGGAGTGAATCGCTATTCATCTCTGACAGGCCCAAAGACTTATACGTCAATATGGGCTTTGGATGGGTTGCATGATCATGTCCGACTTGATAAGAATCAATAAAATAAAACATACCAACAACTCTTATGGTATCCGGGTACTTACGACTTCGCCAGGGGCTTGTCCCTAGGTAACCACTCCTCGTCGCTAACATCGGCCGCCGTGGAGCAGTCCGGATGGAGAGTCCTTCCCTTCTAGGACCCTTCGGCTTCCCCTGATGGGGCGGCCTTCCTTTTCTTGTATCCCTCAGCTAGGGGGAGAACTTTCCCCTTCCTCCTCCTCATTTTCATGGGAGGAGGGCTCCTCGGTGTTATCGGATGATGATTCCGATATGACCTTGCACCGGAGACCTTTCCTGGTCCCCGTGGCCTTCTTCTTGGCCTTCATCTCTGGCGCCTCATAGGGCGCCGGAGCCAGCATCTTAGTTAAGAGAGCACTTGCTGGATCCTCGGGCAGTGGGGCCAGTCAGTCGATCTGCTCTACTGTCGCGACCCATTCCTGTCAAATGGGATGGAGGCTTAGATCCCCCACATGATTATACCTGGGAAAGAAACATCTTATGAGATATAAAGAGCTTACCGGATTGGCAGGGCGCTTTGCGCTGAGTCCGCGATACTCTGTAAGGGGAGGAGGTACCTCGGCGGCCTTTAATAGCACCCTCCAGACGTCTTGGTGCGTCGTGTCAAAAAGCTCTCGCAGCGTCTGGTGCTTGGCCAGCTCAAACTCCCACATATTGAATGCACGTCCTTGACACGGAAGGATCCGGCGGAGGAGCATGACCTGGACCACATTGACGAGCTTCACTTTCTTGCTTATCATATTTCTTTCACAGTTTTGGAGTCTGGCCAGCTCCTCCGATGAACCCCAGGATAGGCCCTTCTCTTTCCAGGAGGTGAGCCGCGTGGGGATGCCGGATCGAAATTTGAGGGCCGCCGCCCAGTTGGCGTCGCGCGGCTGAGTGATGTAGAACCACCTAGATTGCCACCCCTTCACGGTCTCCACATAGGAGCCCTCGACCCAGGTCACATTAGCCATTTTCCCCACCATTGCTCCTCCGCACTCTACTTGCTGGCCGACCTCCACCTTCGGCTTCACATTGAAGGTCTTCAGCCACATGCCGAAGTGGGGCTTGATGCGGAGGAAGGCCTCGCACACAAAGATAAACGCCGAAATGTTGAGGATGAAATTGGGGGCCAGATCATGGAAATCCAGCCCGTAGTAGAACATGAGCCCATGGACGAATAGGTGGAGGGGAAATCCCAGCCCGCGGACGAAGTGGGTGAGGAATACAACCCTCTCATGGGGTCTTGGAGTAGGGACGATGTCAGGACCCTATTCTAAGTCACATCGATCTAGCCTGTAAGACCTTATATCACTTTGCGGCCTCACGCACGGTATTCCCACGGTGTCGCCTTACCATGGCCCAGGACCATTTGCGCCTTTTGGCTCACGTATATGATAGTGTCGCTAGCATCCATATGACAGAGAACCCGGGCCAACATGGCTAGTCGTGAACCCAAAGCGGCACCAACCTATGGGGACAGGCATACATGAATCACATCGAGCATGTCGGTCAGCAGCATGTGAATCCGGGCTATAGCAGGCTAGGCAGGACTACGGATGTCACCACGTGACATTTCCCCGAAGGGACAGACACAGGAATGAAGTGAAACACATGTCGTCCAGTCAAGTGTCCTAAGCAGTAGTGCTGGGCTAGTAGGACTTCGGTGAACCGGGCTGTAGCGGACCACTATGGCTCATGGAAGCACTAGACTACATTTCCCCATAAGAGAGGCTGCCAAGGATAAACAACTATATTGTCGGATCCCACACATACCAAGCATTTCAATCATACACACAATATGCTCGATATGTGTAAATACAACATGGCATCACAACATAACTCTACGACTCAAGTATTTATTCATTAGGCTCCAAGGAGCGAGATATTGCAAACATGGGTCTCATGACCCAACAATCATAGCATACAAATCAAAGCACATGCGGAAGCTTAACATGTCTGAGTACAGACATATACAAATGAAAAAGGCTAAGAAGCCTGACTATCTACCAGATCCTGCCGAGGGCACAAGATCGTAGCTGAGGTATCAAGATAAACGTCGAAGTCCATGTGGAACTACAAGCGAGACTGAAGTCTCTCTGCAAAACATAAATTAAGCAAACGTGAGTACGAATGTACCCAACAAGACTTACATTAGAACTAACTACATATGCATCGGTATCAACAAGGGGGGCGTGGTGGAGTTTAACTGCAGCAAACCAGCTTTGACTGAGTGGCTAACCTGAACTACGACTGCAAGCAACTCTTTTGAGGTTGCGCACACGAGTCCACATGGACACGGCAACCCAGAAGTCCTTTACCATGGACACGGCTATTCGAATAGATCATTTATAACCCTGCAGGGGTGTACTTCTTCACACACGCTCTCGCCACTTACCACCATGTACACATCGTGTATCTCGGCAACCTTCAAGCGGAAGCCTGGCGAGGGAGTCGGCCACGACCTGACTAACCACACAAGTCTCTAGTCCAGGTTTATCGCCTATTCGGGTTCCATCCGCGAGGAGATCCGGCCGGAGTTTCGCTCACAGCCCCAAACGATGTGTGCAGGGTTCCCGAGACACCAAACGGGCGCCCGGTACACCGTGCCATGATGTATCTACCGCATCATAGCCCACCCCTAGGGTCAGCGCTACGAACGGCCGCCAACACATATCCTACAAACACCAGAAACTAGTTGTAACTCCTGGACAGAGGGCAAGGGCAGTTAATAAGTCGAGAGGGTCCATTGGTTTCAGGCCCAATGCGTGGTAGTAGCTGTTCATGTATCACAAACACAGAACTCAGTTCCTAAGAACGGTTTCAATGTGACAACCCACCATGTACTCCTACATGGCCTCTCACCGCTACCTTTACCAAATCGTGTTCACACACTTAGCTCACATACAGTAGGACATGTTCATCACTGTTACAATTCATCCCCGATGAATCCGACCTGACTCAACTCTAAGAAGTAGCAGGCATGAGAAACAAGCATGAATGAGTAGGCACATCAGGACTCAAACAACTCCTACTCATGCTAGTGGATTTCATCTATTTGTTGTGGCAATGACAGGTCATGCAGAGGATAAGGGGTTCAACTACCGCAGCAAGTAACAGATGAATCATTGTTGTCCTAAAGCAGTAAAAGAGTGCAGGAGCGAGAGAGTGGGATTGTATCGGAATGAACAAGGGGGTTTTGCTTGCCTGGCACTTCTGAAGATATCATTGGGTCTCCATCAGTGTCAACGATCACAGCGTCGGTACAACGTCTATCGAGAGGGGACAACCACCGGCAACAGAGAAGGAACACAATCAATGCAATGCACAACATGATGGATGATAATGACATGGAAATATGTTGTTGATTGAGCTAATGCAACTAGCAACACAATTAAATGAAGTTGGCTTGAACCCAAAGTTCAAATTCAAACTCCACATGTGGCTATTTAAATACCATTCATTTTATTTGTCCTAAACAGTGGCCTAAAGTTGTTCTAACATGCATGAAAATGGTACAGTTGGATTCCTTGAATTTTTCTGATAATTTTTCATATATAATTTATTTCATTTGGAGTTACGGTTGATTTTATATGATTTTTATAAGTTTAGGATATTTTCTGAAATAAATAAATCATTTCTGATTTATTTATAATCCAGAAAACAGATTACTACATTAGCCTGACATCATCATGACGTCAGCAGGTCAATAGGGCACGGTCCAGATCAAACCTGACAAGTGGGGTCCACTAGTCAGTGACACAGTGCTGTTTAGTGTCAAGGACAGGTGGGACCTGGTGAACGGACACGTCAGCACAGTCAATGCTGACGCGTGGATCCAGGGTAATTAGATTAAACTTAATCTAGTTTAGTTAGCCAGTTAGTTAGGATATGGGGCCCGGCTGTCAGTTACACCGGAGGTTAATTAATGGCGCAATTAGCTGCTAGTGGCTGTGCCACGTCAGCACAGCCGGAGTTAGCCGTCGGCGAGGTCAGTGACGGTGGAACGGCTCAGGTTTCGCCCACGGGCGACCAAACCGCGGCGGAGGGCATCTACGCATTGCTGGAGAACACGCGCATCCAACGGTGCAAGCAACACCTGCTGGGGCGGCGGGAAACGACGACGGCGTCGAGGTCAGCGGCGACCGGAGCTTCAGGGTCGACGGATTCGTCGCTACGATGAGCAAGGCGTGCGTTGCTTGGCATCTACGGCAGCTGCACGTGCTAACGAGGCTATTGGGCATGCTAGCATGACCAAAGGGTCACTGGACTGACGCCGGCGATGAGCTCGGGCGAAGGTGAACTTCGGCCTTAATGAACACGACGGCTACGGTGTGCAAAAGGACGCGGCATTAGGGGGAAAGTGACCGGAGGCTCACACCGCGTCGATTGAAGTACTCGCCGGGCTCGGGGAAGGCCTGCAGACGACGGGGTGATGATGGGGATCGCCGGATCCCGCGGAAGAAGACGGCGGCGTTCAGGATGAAGTAGGGCTTCCCGACCCGTGCGGCTCGGCGAGGAGGAGTAGGGCGACGGGGCGGTTCTTCTAGACATGACGGAGAGGCGGTGCAGTGGCTCTGGCCGCGGCGAACAGCGTCGGTGGCGGTGGGCATGCTCGGCCATGGGGAGGGAAAAGTAGAGGAGCGGGGGGGAAGAGAACCAGAGAGCGAGAGAGAGGCAGAGAGGTGTGTGGCATCTCTAGGGAGACGTCGGGAATGCAGCAGCAAGCAGGAGGTGGCGCGCGCGTGCTGGTGCGCGTCGGGCACACGCCCTCCCACCTACTGGCAGGAGGTTGAAGACGGTGGCGACTGCGATGGGCTGGGCCAGCTGGAGTTGGGCCAGGTGGGCTGCCAGGAGGTAAGCGCCAAGTAAGGTTTTCTCCTCTCTCTATCATTCCTTTTATGTTTTCTATTTTCTATAATTGTGTTTGGCTTTATTAAAAATGACAGGGTATCTCCAAAAATCATGAAACTGCTCCATGTCACTATTTGGAATATTTCCAACAGCAAACATTTCAGTTTGTGATTATTTGAGCATTTAAAATATTCTTAGCAATTAAATGCCCAAATGCAATACTATATAATTTAATTCAAAAATCCAGAATGGCCTAGAAAATGTGCACCATTTTTGGGAGAGGTTCTAGACCAATTCAAAAATGATGAACTTTTGTGAAGGGCATTTTGGATTCATTGAAATGTTTTTCAGTTGAACCTGGTATTTTCAGGGGGGTGCTCGGGTTTATTGATCCCCATTTTAGGTTTAAGAGAAATTTAAACATGATGCAACACAAGACTAGCTAACCCAAAGCAGACCAGAAGTAGGGATGTGACAACTCACCCCCACTAAATAGGAATCTCGTCCCGAGATTCAAGCGTAGGGTAAGATGAAGGGGGACGCAAACTTAACCCAATCTTCACGATCCAAGTTGCACTTCATAAGAACGTTGGTTCAATCACCATCTTTGTCTCGATGTCTTTCTCTGAGAACTCCAACCAACATGACAATTAGAGGGAAGGGAAAACTCTAGAAGGATCGATCTTCTCGAAGATCGAACAACTCAGGATCAACTCATGGAGTGAGACATAGGAACATCTCTCCAATTGAGACACAAAGTTCACATCAGGGTGATGGAAATCACACGACGAGGATTCAAGTTGGTAGGTAGCAATTCCACGCTTGACTAACGTGGTGCAAGGTTTCAAAGTTGCGAGGAGATAATTGTCATGAACCCATAACAGGGCACCTCAGAGAAGGTGACTCATTGAACTGTTCCCTTAAGTGGCAAAAGAATTACTTTTGATCCATAAATCATTGAAACTCTTCATACCAGCTTAAGGCAATTTACAATTGATCGTTTGAGATAGCTCGAAGAAATGGCATACTCGGACTAGGATGGATTATGTGGACTACCCTGTTGAAGACAATGCAAGGGATGATTTTGCTTGCGCGTGCTCTCAAGAACTTGAGCATTTCCATATTCATCAAGGTTCTACCAACATCTGTGGCAAGGATCCTGGCAACACGGCATACTACCATGATGACTAGTGATGGATGATGCGGATACAAAGGAAGATAACACCTTCTCAGATCTTCTCTTAGCGAGGCTAAGGGAACAGAATCTGGACGATCGACCGACAGACATTTAGCACTCCGCTTCTAATGTTCTCCTTGATGTGCTAGCATAATCCATTCATAGATATGGTTGGATATCTAGAACATCAAGTAAAAGGTCGGACTTCAGAAGCTCAAGAATCCATAAGGAATAACTACGGAGGCAGATCCTGCGAGATCCTTATGGGGAGGTGACCAACTTCTTCAACCAAGATACTACAATAATAGGCCTTCCGGCTAGGTGTGTTGGCCACTACATCCATGTTATCGGTTACAGAGAGACCAACATTATAGTTCTTGGAGTACGTTCCAACCATCATATCTGCCTGAGATTCAGATCTGGTTGGTGTTAGGATATTCCAGACCCATCCAGTCTAGAAAGAAAATGAGAGTTTCCAACACAATTTGACGAGATGACGTTGCGAGATTCTCGGGGAATGAACTGCGATAGCAAGCTCCAAAACATGAGCTGGTTCTGCTACAAACCTGTGAACACGCTATCCAAGACGAGCATGACCACGTAGTAGTCTTATAGTAAAACACTATCGAGTTCAGGTGGGGAACCATCATCAAAGATTTTGAAGTCTTACGCAAGTCCATGGATTAGATCTCAAGCATAGACTCCTTTTCCTTGAACAAGTCAATCAGTGGCTTGGTGTGCTAGGAACACATATGGAGTGGAGGTAATTAATCTACCAAACCATAGAATACTTCGTAGGTATGCATGACTAATTTGGGATGATTCCAAGGGAAACAAAATAATCTTTCTCAAACTCACGGCGGCAACTTGCACCAAGTGCACATGAATTCGAGGAAGTCACTTCTTCCATCCAAGCATAAGCTTCATGAACGGAACACGAAGGCATTGCTTACAAAGTTTCCAACACTAGGTTGATGTTCAACATGAATCATGGGGGAGACAAAATGCTGCTGATGGTCTCAACAACAACTCATCGGAATTTCCATATCACTGGACTTCCACCATCATGTGAAAAATGTGATGGTATTGGTCAGACCAAAAGATGTAATGGTGTATGCTCGAGGAGTCAACCAAGAGTAGACAACATTACGAATATCGTTGGTTCTGATTTGATTTGAGGATAGCCCACACTCAAATCAAGGTTGGACAAGACAATAGATTCAAGAACTGATCACGAGGATCAATCGATGAAGATATCATCTTTCTTCAACACACACACACACAACACAAGGATATCCCTTCCGAAATGAACTAAGTGGGAAAAGCTTTCATCTTCCAACTCTGCAAGTTGTTGTTTAGCTCAACCGACTAGTTCAGGGTACCCAACACAGAATCTTGGAGAATGGGTGGTTTGGAGGAAACCAATATGATCACGGACTTAACATAGTGGTCAGGTGACAACCTGGTAATACTTCCGTGAAGATATCCGGAAATCACGAACCACCAATATGACTTTAAGCTCGAGAACAATCTTGCTTTTCAAGGCAAGACGACATGATCAGAAGAGTAAGTGATTCAATTCTAACTCAAAGATCAAAGAGTGCACCAGAAATAAGGACAAGATAACACTCGCAATCCTAGAATAGTGATTCGATAACCAACACACTAAGAATGATATTAATGTCCATTAACTACCAAGCAACAGGTTGCTAGGAGTATTGATTTCACACATCACAATTCACTTGTCGGCATTCCGGTTACAACAACACGAGGACCGAGAAATGAATGATGATGGTGCAAAGTATCACTGCATCAAGAATTCATAAGAGATGGTGCAATTCTCACAATATTCTTGACATGGAGTGGGTAATACTTCAGGGTAGAACAGAGCAAAAGCTAGATTGGCATTTGATCTGCAGAACACAACTACTTTGACCCAATCTTGGATATGTATGAGGTACTGGACTTTGTTTCTCCTAGTCATTCTGAAATAGAATGGCTTAACGGACCACAAGAATGATAACATCGATAACACGGATGCACAATTACTCCTGACTATCAATTGATAGGCGATGGTCGGAGTACAAATGAAGAGGGACAACTCAAGAGGATGTATATCTTTCTGAGTTGTGGATGCATAGATTAATATGTCGAACCAAGTTCAACAGGTTTCTTCCAGATAACCCATGCAGGAAGGTAGAACTGGCAGAATCACAATTATGAATGGAGAACTCCTCAAGAGTACTGTGATTGTGATATTTTGGTTCAAAGAACTTCTGCCTTAATGGTTCATGGTATTGGGAAGAAAGAAATACCACGGACCACGAGGACTGTTGCAAGGTTACTAATATCCTAAAGTAATGAGCAAACACTATCAACATGAGGTAAGTAGGGTGAATCTCGGGTTCAAGAACCCAGGAATAGAATACCTACTACTACATGGCATCACGGGATGCTTTCGAGAGTAATGGCCAGAATCACACACCGGGGATACAAAACATGGCTAGATCACCAGGTGACTCCCTAAAACACCTAGGGTCATAATAATAACTCCAACATACACGTCAAGGCAACGGAGTACCTCAACACACCAATTAGTGTGCTTAATCTAGCCCAAAAATATGACAGGAACATGAAGAAAGGGATTTGCAAATGCATTAAACTATTTAGAGACCTAGGATGACTCGGACAGCATAACAGCTATAATTGCTTCAAAAGATTTGAGACCCCATGCAAAATGGTGGCATAACGACTCAATATCAAGGTTTTGAGGCCAGATATGAACATACAGAAGTAGTAGAAACTGAACTGGGTTGAATCCATCAATCCTATGAATCTATGGATTAGTAACACGTCATCCTATTAGATAGATGAGAAGGCCTAGTTTCTTAACCCCGTAGAAAAGAAGAGGTTGACTCAGATCAGAAGGGCATAAGGTATAAGGAGTAAAAAGAGCCTTACGCTCCCTTCCACAATCAATTCCCCTACATAACTAAAACATTTCTAGACACAACTTCAACCAGTTTGGCTTGGTAATCCTATAGGCAGTCAGGCTCTGATACCAAAGCTGTCAGGACCCTGATTCTAAGTCACATCGATCTAGCTTGTAACACCTTATATCACTTTGCGGCCTCACGCACGGTATTCCCACGGGTGTCGCCTTACCATGGCCTGGGACCGTTTGCGCCTTTTGGCTCACGTATATGATAGTGTCGCTAGCATCCACATGACAGAGAACCCGAGCCGACATGGCTAGTCGTGAACCCAAAGCGGCACCAACCTATGGGGACAGGCATACATGAATCACATCGAGCATGTCGGTCAGCAGCGTGTGAATCCGGGCTGTAGCACTGGGCTAACAGGACTCCGGGAACCCGGGCTATAGCGGGCTAGGTAGGACTGTGGATGTCACCGCGTGACATTTCCCCGAAGGGACAGACGCAGGAACGAAGTGAAACACATGCCGGTTAGTCAAGTGTCCTGAGCAGTAGTGCTGGGCTAGCAGGACTCCGGTGAACCGGGCTGTAGCGGACTACTATGGCTCATGGAAGCACTAGACTACATTTCCCCATAAGAGAGGTTGCCAAGGATAAACAACTAGATTGTCGGATCCCACACATACCAAGCATTTCAATCATACACAAAATATGCTCGATATGTGTAAATACAACATGGCATCACAACATAACTCTACGACTCAAGTTTTTATTCATTAGGCTCCGAGGAGAGAGATATTACAAACATGGGTCTCATGACCCAACAATCATAGCATACAAATCAAAGCACATGCGGAAGCTTAACATGTCTGAGTACAGACATCTACAAATGAAAAAGGCTAAGAAGCCTGACTATCTACCAGATCTTGCCGAGGGCATAAGATCGTAGCTGAGGTATCAAGCTAAACGTCGAAGTCCACGTGGAACTACTAGCGAGACTGAAGTCTCTCTGCAAAACATAAATTAAGAAAACATGAGTACGAATGTACCCAGCAAGACTTGCATCAGAACTAACTACATATGCATCGGTATCAACAAGGGGGGGTGGAGTTTAACTACAGCAAACTAGCTTTGACTCAGTGGCTAACCTGAACTACGACTGCAAGCAACTCTTTTGAGGTGGCGCACACGAGTCCACATATTCACCATTCAATACACCACTATGGATTTGCTCTCGTCTCCCTACGAGAAGGCCATCCAGAGCACTCACGCTTATCTTGCGCATTTTAGAGTATCCACTTTCACTTGTCTATGAACTGTTATAGGCAACCCAGAAGTCCTTTACCGCGGACACGGCTATTCGAATAGATAATTTATAACCCTGCAGGGGTTTACTTCTTCACACACGCTCTCGCCACTTACCACCATTTACACGTCGTGTATCTCGACAACCTTCAAGTGAAGCCTGGCGAGGGAGTCGGCCATGACCTGACTAACCACACAAGTCTCTGGTCCAGGTTTATCGCCTATTCAGGTTCCATCCGCGAGGAGATTCTGCCGGAGTTTCGCTCACAGCCCCAAACGATGTGTGCAGGGTTCCCGAGACACCAAACGGGCGCCAGGTACACCGTGCCACGGTGTATCTACCGCATCATAGCCCACCCCTAGGGTCAGCGCTGCGCACAGCCGCCAACACATATCCTACAAACACCAAAAACTAGTTGCAACTCCTGGACAGAGGGCAAGGGCAGTTAATAAGTCGAGATGGTCCATTGGTTTCGGGCCCAACGCATGGTAGTAGCTGTTCATGGATCACAAACACAGAACTCAGTTCCTAAGAACAGTTTCAATGACACAACCCACCATGTACTCCTACATGGCCTCTCACCGCTACCTTTACAAATCGTGTTCACACACTTAGCTCACACACAGTAGGACATGTTCATCACTGTTCCAATTCATCCCCGATGAATCAGACCTGACTCAACTCTAAGCAGTAGCAGGCATGACAAACAAGCATGAATGAGTTGGCACATCAGGGCTCAAACAACTCCTACTCATGCTAGTGGGTTTCATCTATTTACTATGGCAATGATAGGTCATGCAGAGGATAAGGGGTTCAACTACCACAACAAGTAACAGATGAATTGTTGTTGTCCTAATGCAGTAAAAGAGAGAAGGAGCGAGAGAGTGGGATTGTATCGGAATGAACAAGGGGGTTTTGCTTGCCTGGCACTTCTGAAGATATCATTGGGTCTCCATCAGTGTCAATGATCACAGCGTCGGTACAACGTCTATCGAGAGGGCACAACCACCGGCAACAGAGAAGGAACACAATCAATGCAATGCACAACATGATGCATGATAATGACATGGCAATATGTTGTTGATTGAGCTAATGCAACTAGCAACACAATTAAATGAAGTTGGTTTGAACCCGAAGTTCAAATTCAAACTCCACATGTGGCTATTTAAGTACCATTCATTTGATTTGTCCTAAACAGTGGACTTAAGTTGCTCTAACATGCATGAAAATGGTACAGATGGATTCCTTGAATTTTTCTGATAATTTTTCATATATAATTTATTTCATTTGGAGTTACGGTTGATTTTATATGATTTTTAGAAGTTTAGGATATTTTCTGAAATAAATAAATCATTTATGATTTATTTATAATCCAGAAAATAGAATACTGCGTCAGCCTGACATCATCATGACGTCAGCAGGTCAATGGGGCACGGTCCAGGTCAAACCTGACTAGTGGGGTCCACTGGTCAGTGACACAGTGCTGTTTAGTGTTAATGACAGGTGGGACCTGGTCAACGGACACGTCAGCACAGTCAATGCTGACGCGTGGGTCCAGGGTAATTAGATTAAACTTAATCTAGTTTAGTTAGCCAGAACTTAATATGGTTTAGTTAGCCAGTTAGTTAGGATGTGGGGCTCGGCTGACAGTTTCACCGGAGGTTAATTAATGGTGCAATTAGCTGCTAATGGTTGTGCCACGTCAGCACAGCCGGAGTTAGCCACGACGAGGTCAGTGACGGCGGAACGGCTCGGGTTTCGCCCACGGGCGACCAAACCCGCGACGGAGGGCATCTACGTGTTGCTGGAGAACGCGTGCATCCAACGGTGCAAGTAGCACCTGCTGGGGCGGCCAGAAACGACGACGGCATCGAGGTCAGCGGCGACCGGAGCTCGGGCGTCGACGGATTCGTCGCTACGGTGAGCAAGGCGTGCGTTGCTTGGCATCTACGGCAGCTGCACGTGCTAACGAGGCTGTTGGGCATGCTAGCATGACCAAAGGGACACCAGACTGACGCCGGCGACGAGCTCGGGCGGAGGTGAGCTTCGGCCTCGATGAACATGATGGCTACGGTGTGCAAAAGGACACAACATTAGGGGGAAAGTGACCGAAGGCTCACAACGCGTCGATTAAAGTACTCGTCGGGCTCGGGGAAGGCCTGCAAACGACGGGGTGACGACGGGGATCGTCGAATCCCGCAGAAGAAGACGGCGGCGTTCAAGATGAAGCAGGGCTTCCCGACCCGTGCGGCTCTACGAGGAGGAGTAGGGCAACGGGGCGGTTCTTCTAGACATGACGGAGAGGCGGGGCAGTGGCTCTAGCCACGGCGAACGGCGTCGGTGGCGGTGGGCATGCTCGACTGTGGGGAGGGAAAAGCAGAGGAGCGAGGGGGGAGAGAACCAGAGAGCGATAGAGAGGCAGAGAGGTGCGTGGCATCTCCAAGGAGACGTCGGGAAGGCGGCAGCAAGTAGGAGGTGGCGCACGCGTGCTTGCGCGCATCGGGCACATGCCCTCCTGCCTACTGGCAGGAGGTTGAAGACAGTGGCGACTTCGGTGGGCTGGGCCAGCTGGAGTTGGGCCAGGTGGGCTCCTAGGAGGTAAGCGCCTAGTAAGGTTTTCTCCTCTCTCTATCATTCCTTTTATGTTTTCTATTTTCTGGAATTGTGTTTGGCTTTATTAAAAATGACAGGGTATCTCCAAAAATCATGAAAATGCTCCATGTCACAGTTTGGAATATTTCCAACAGCAAACATTTCAATTTGTGATTATTTGGGAATTTAAAATATTATTAGCAATTAAATGCCCAAATGCAATACTATATAATTTAATTCAAAAATCCAGAATGGCTTAGAAAATGTGCACCATTTTTGGGAGAGGTTCTAGACCAATTCAAAAATGATGAACATTTGTGAAGGGCATTTTGGATTCATTAAAATGTTTTTCAGTTGAACCTGGTATTTTCAGGGGGGGTGCTGGGGTTTATTGATCCCCATTTCAGGTTTAAGAGAAATTTAAACATGATGCAACACAAGACTAGCTAACCCAGAGCAGACCAGAAGTACGGATGTGATAGACGATCTGCCCCTCGTATTGGAGCCGGTGCGCGATGTCTGCGGCTAGGTATCCGGCTTTCCGGAGATTCGTAATGTTCTCCTCCGTAATGGAGGAGACCATCCACTTGCCTCCCGCTCCGGACATGTTTGGAGTGGTTTTACGGAGAAAATGCGAACTTGGGCGCTGGAGCTCGAGTGTGCAAGAATGGATGGGCAGGTAAGAAGAAGGCGTGGGTGAAAAGGAGGAGTCCTTGTTCCTTTATAAGGGCGGAAGAAGCTACGCGCCTCCCCACCTGCCTGGTAAACTCGCTTATTCCCCAAGCGCCACAATTGATGGCATGGTTGGGTTACCCACACCTGTATTAATGAGAATCCCGTGATAAGGGGACACGATCTCTGCTTTGACAAGACGTGCCAAGGAAACCGCCTCGCAATACGTGTAGTAGCTGGTTGAGAAAAATGGTTCGCATAATGACTGGGCCCTAGCGTGATGTCACGTTATGAAAAGTTGTCAGTAGATTAGATTTGTGGAAATATTTCACTCTCTACGGTGGTATGTGGAATTTGTTTGGCAGAGCCGGACATGACCCTTGTGTTCAAAAATCTTCTATGGAGTATTCGGAGGAGGAACCCGCCTTGCAATGCCAAAGGCAATCTGCACGCCGGACTCATTGTCATTGAAGTCAGGTTCAGGGGCTACGGAGGGAGTCCTAGATTAGGGGGTCCTCGGACTGCCGGACTATATACTTTGGCCGGACTGTTGGACTATGAAGATACAAGATTGAAGACTTCGTCCCGTGTCCGAGTGGGGCTCTCCTTTGCGTGGAAGGCAAGCTTGGAAATTCGGATATGTAGATCTCCTCCCTTGTAACCGACTCTGTGTAACCCTAGCCCCCTCCGGTGTCTATATAAACCAGAAGGTTTAGTCCGTAGGACAAGGACAATCAGAATCATAGGCTAGCTTCTAGGGTTTAGCCTCTACGATCTCGTGGTAGATCAACTCTTGTAATACTCATATCATCAAGATCAATCAAGCAGGACGTAGGGTATTACCTCCATCGAGAGGGCCCGAACCTGGGTAAACATTGTGTCCCATGCCTCCTGTTACCATCCGCCTTAGACGCACAGTTCGGGGCCCCCTACCCGAGATCCGCCGGTTTTAACACCGATAGTGAGCTTCATGATTTCTTTTCTCGGCAGGACATATACTTCTGTGGGGCAGCCATCGCAGGGGACAAACAGAAGTTGGAGCCGTATAACCTTGATTTGAAAAGCAAAGCTGACCTACAAACCAGAATAAAAATTTCCTGTAGAAGATTGTGATAAACTGACACCATCCCTATTTGACGTAGCAAATTTTGTTCAAGCAAAAAATCTTCAGAAGGGTGATGAGACACTGGCATTAAGGTCATCTGGATGGGAGAATTATGCTTCCCTCGATGCCCGTGTGAGTTTCGAGATAGCTGCAAGGTCCAGAGAGCTTGTTGCGAAGCCGTCTCCCACAGAAAATGAGAACAACAACAAGAAGAAGAAGAAGAAGAAGAAGAAGAAGAAGAAGAAGAAGAAGAAGAAGAAGAAGAAGAAGAAGAAGAAGATGCTGCACAAGCAGCAGGGCATTATGGATGGATAAACTATTTCCTCTCTTGTAAAAAAACATTCCTTCTCTATGTATATTGATATAGATGGACTATTTCGATGGTGTGCATGTCTTTGGAACAAGTAGTAGCATGGGTCCGCTTGACTATAAGGAACTATTTATCCGCCTAGCTTTCTCTACAACTCCTTCTAGTGATCGGTATGCAATGCATGTGTCCATAGACATGGCATCTTGTCCATGGAAGTTCAACTACGGCGACCATCACGTTTCACCCACTGCCACTCGCAATTCCCACAAGGCCGCTCCAAACCACGGCACCACGTCCCCCGACGTGCGCCTCGCCCCTCTCGGCCGCACCGCCCCTCTGCCTTTGTGTGCATGACATGTGGGCCACCTTAAATGCGGCTTGCATCAAGTTTCTACCACAGCCACACGCCATTCCCACGATGCCGCATGAACCCACGACACCACACGTCCCGCACCATCGAATTTTCATCCAGCGGCTGTGACACATTTCGTCCCGGGCATCAATCCTCAGCTGGAGTACTTCTATACTATAGGTAGTACCCACCGGTGTGGCCATCTACGCCTCATAACGCCCCGACGCCCAGCTGTGGCACCCTCGCCATGGCCACGCCACCACCGGCCGGTTCATCTGGAACGAGTGAGTCGCAAACCACACCACTGCCATGAGAATGACATGTGGGCCAGTCGCATTTAAGGTCCACATGTCATTGACTCATAGTCTGGGCACTAAGCCACTGAAGTTTGATCCCGTGGGCCCCGAGAGGGAAATGTAACTCCTGCGACAGGCCTTGTGGTTCTCCCGCAGTACGAGCTCGTGCCAAACCCGGAATTTGTTTCTTACTACTACCAACTACTAGTAAGGTACACGTGCATTGCACGCATGAGATTCTGGTGGTTTGTCCATTATGCTTCAAACATGTGGAGTCTTCTAGATTCTACATGTGGTAAAATCTGGTGGAATGTAGATGATATCCAATGGCCAGTAATGCTCGTATTTGCCATCTTTGTACCGTCGGATTGGCTTCATCCAATGACCAACTTTCAAAGTTATGGTTTGGTTTGTAACCTAAGGTTGCCACGCCTAAGCTTAGGCGTGCCGACATGTGTTTGGTTCATTGCTACACTTGTGGCTTGCCACACTTTTCTAGTAACATGGTCCACATGTCA
Organism: Triticum aestivum; assembly: GCF_018294505.1. Lineage (NCBI taxonomy): Eukaryota > Viridiplantae > Streptophyta > Magnoliopsida > Poales > Poaceae > Triticum > Triticum aestivum. Next base: position 269,980,879 of record NC_057800.1, on the reverse strand, counting down.
TAGACTCAACTTCTTGCCAAATCTTGCCACACTTGTGGTGGCCATTTTGTTAGCCACATTTTCTGCGGCAGACACACTTTGCCTAAGCTTAGTTGTGGCAAAGTTAGTCATGAATGAAGTTCAACCATGGAGTCTTCTAGATTCTACATGTGGCAGAATCTGGTGGAATGTACATGATATCCAACAGCCAGTAGTGCTCGGATTTGCCATCTTTGTACGGTCGGATTGGCTTCATCCAACGACCAACTTTCAAAGGTATGGTTTGGTTTGCAGCCTAAGGTTGCCACGCCTAAGCTTAGGCGTGCCACAAGTGTGTTTGGTTGCGTTCTCGTATCAGCATAGTTGTTCCCTCTTCATGCATGCTCAACTCAACACCCCTCTTCATGTATGCTCTCTTCATGCATGCTTCTAGTGTATTTGTGCTAATCTAGTGTGGACTCATGCACCCTCCATACACTCTACCAAACACCCAAAAATGGGTCGAGAAGGGAACTCTTGGGATCATGCACCCTTCATACACCCTACCAAACACACCAGGCATGTGTTTGGTTCATTTCTACACTTGTGGCTTGCCACACTTTTCAAGCTACATGGTCCACATGTCATAGACTCAACTTCTTGCCAAATATTGCCACACTTGTGGTGGCCAGTTTGTTAGCCACATTTTTTGTTTCAGAAACACTTTGCCTAAGCTTAGTTGTGGCAAAGTTAGTCATGAATGATGTTCAACCATGGAGTCTTCTAGATTCTACATGTGGCAGAATCTGGTGGAATGTAGATGATATCCAATGGCCAGTAGTGCTCGGATTTGCCATCTTTGTACCATCGGATTGGCTTCATCCAATGACCAACTTTCAAAGTTATTCACACACTATATAGCGGGTATAGATATAGATGTGACGGCCCGTTGCAATGGATCCAAAGTATATTTTTTAGTGGAATGCACTCTGAACACATTATCTATTTATTTTTCTCTAACCTCTCGTAGCCATGCAACCAAGCCACATAAGCTTCATGGGTGCCCCCAGATCATATTATTCATACTACGTTGACAGAAAAAAGATAAATCACCCAAAACAAGATCTTCCCGTTTTTTGTTCCTACGATGCTTTTCCGTGCACATGCCTACTAGTTGTATAGTGGTAGTACTAGTCGTATAGTACAAACTTGGTACTAGTAGGAGCAGAGTAGTACGGGATGCTCCTACTCTATCAACAAGCCCCATCTGACACCAAATTTCTTGGCTTCTGTGCTACAACTAGATCTTCCCCTCATTTCTGTTTTCCAACCCGGCGGTGGGCGGGGTGCGGTTTGCCAATAGTCTGTTTGCTCAACGGCGGTCCCACATGAAAGTGAAAATGCTAGGCAATACGCCTTCCCTAAGATGTGTGTCGTGCCGGACGGGCCGTGGAGTACTCCCGATTCCCGGGCGTGTGGGGGGGGGGGAGTGCGATGCGAACGCGGCATGCCTTTTCCTTTTACTCACAATAAGTTAATCAAATTCCTCAAAATCAAGTGGTCACACCATTCTGACCGTGAAGCCACCTGGGAACGCGAGGATCACCTCCGTTCTGAGTACCCGGCGTTTTTCCAGTCCTAGATCTCGGGACGAGATCCTTTCGTAGTGGTGGAGTGTTGTAACACCCCGAATGTAATTTACCTTTTCTGTACTCCAACTCTTGCCGTTTCCGGCCTAAGTTATTTTATTTTCCTCGATTTCGGGTTTTTGTCTTCGTGTGTTGTTGCCTTTGTCATTCATCTCATATCATGTCATCATGTGCATTGCATTTGCATACGTGTTCGTCTCATGCATCCGAGCATTTTCCCCGTTGTCCGTTTTGCATTCCGACGCTCCTATCTCCTCCGGTGGTCCTTTCTACCTCTTTTCATGTGTGGGGGTTAAACATTTCCGGATTGGACCGTGACTTGCCATGCGGCCTTGGTTTACTACCAGTAGACCGCATGTCAAGTTTCGTGCCATTTGGACTTCGTTTGATACTCCAACGGTTAACCGAGGGACCGAAAAGGCCTCATGTGTGTTGCAGCCCAACACCCTTCCAATTTGGCCCAAAACCCACTTAAACCCTCTCCATCATCTAGAGCGTTCAATCACGATCGCGTGGCCGAAAACCGTGCTCAGTTTGGAGCCTCCTAGCTCCTCCTACCTATAAAAAGGTCTCTCCCTCAAAAATTCCGGATCCCATCTACCCTAAACCCTAGCCTCGCCCATCTCCGCCACCGGACACGTCCGGTTCCCACCGGACGAGTCACCGCCGCCGCCCATAGCCAGTGGCGTGCCACCACGTGGCGCGCCGCTACCCGCGCCCACTCCGGCCCTTTCGGCCCAGGGAGAGCCCCCGAGGGCCCGATGCCGCGTGCCGCCTCCTACGTGACCCCGCCGCCGTCCTCCTCCCGTCCAGCCATCCGAGGCGCCCGCCGCCGCCGCCCGCCATCTCCAGCCGCTGCCACCGGAGTTCCACCGCCCCGCCACCAAGCTCACCGAAGCTCCGCCGCCCGGCGCCGCCACGCGCTCCGGCGACCACCGCCCGCTCCGGCGACCACCACCGCGCTCCGCGCCGCTCCACCGCGCTGGCGCTGCGCCCCCTCGTCGGCGCCACATCGCCCGCACCGCGCCGACCTCTTCTTCCGGTGGCTCCGGCGAACCCAACTCCGGCCGTCCCCCGCATCAAGTCCGGCCACCGCGGCCATTAACTTCGGCGAGCATCCTCGGGCTGCGTGCGTGCGTGCTACAGTGCAAGACCGGATCTCAGATCTGGAAACTCCCCTCGGTTGAGTTTTTCCCTCCTAACCCTAACTTTTTGGCATACTTCATCATGTCATAATTCATCATTCGTGGCTCCGTTTTGAGAGTGTAGCATATCAAAATGTTCGTCTCGATGAGTACATCATTTTATCTCATTGCATCATCCTAATTTGAGCTCATCTTGATGCCCGAAAATGTTGTTGGAAGAGGGCTATGTGAGTATTTTGTCAGATCTATTTCAGCAAATGGCATTTTGTCATTTTGCCATAATTATTGTGTGCATGCTATGATCCTGAGCTCTACATGTGTTTTGTTATATGCCATGCCATGTTTACAGAGGTGCTTGCCATGTATTTTTGTGATATTTGTGGTGACTAGCACAAGCTTGCAAAGCAGCGTAATTGGTAATGCTGATTTCAGGGACTTAGAATTTCACTCTTGTCCTGTTTTTGTCGTTATGCCATATGTTCATGTTGTTTCCTGGTGATCCGTGCCTCTTTTGAGGATGATCAGTAAGGATGTTTTGGTAACATTGTGGTGCTCTATCCATCCATGTCTTTGTTTGCATTTATGGAGCACCCTAGCTGGAGTCAATCGAGCTCTACTTTTGTTATATCGTGAATCCTGGCAGATTGTTGACTTGTTAGCGATTTTGCCGAGGATGTTGCTATTGATCCGTGCATGCTATGTTGTTGTTCTTGCCATGTATAGCTTCTATGCCATGTATTCTTGATGGGTGTATGCTTAGTTTTTCATGCCATGCTCTGTAGTGAGTGCATCGAGCTCGTAAACATGCCTACTCGTTAACTCTTTATGTTTTTGCCATGTTCACATGCTTGCAATTGTATTTTCTGATCCCTTTTGGCTCAAGGTCACTAACGGACTTTTGTTAAGTGCTTTGAGTAGCTTCATACCATGCCTTGAGTTGCCATGTTAAGTTCATGTAGCATGTACTTTTCATGCTCTAAAGTGTGCTTCCTGATGTTAAATTCCAGACTTGTGTTAATTTCACTAAGTCTGAAACCTGTTATCATTTGCACTTTTGCCATGCTTGTTTGAACCTGTTAATGGATGAATTGGCTGTAGCTCGGTGTTCATATTTTGTCAAGCATCATGAGTGGTTCCCTGCCATGTATTTTGTTGTCATGTTTGAGTGTTGTAGCATATTCATCTTGATGCATTTAGATGGCTATTTGCTGATTATCGCAGACCGGTGCCATATTTGTTTTGCTTGCCATTTCCAAACCGTGCATCCGATTCCTGTGATCTTTATATCGATTTCAACCGAAATCACCTCACCTTTCCAGTGGAACTCTTGGATTTCCATGTTGAGGCCAGGTTCAATCATTCCTTGTCAAATCTTGCATATGCATCACATACCGCATCCCGCATAGCATACCATGTTTGCATCATGTTGTTTGAGCATTGCACGTGATTGATTGTGTTCCGTTTGCTTGTTGTTCTTAATTGGGTAGAGCCGGGAGACGAGTTCGTGAATGAGGAGCCCATTGAGTTTGCTTACAAGGATCAAGTCAACACTGACAACTTTGCAGGCAAGATGACCATACCCTTGAAATCACTTCTATCTTTGCTTGCTAGATGCTCGCTCTTTTGCTATGCCTATGCTGCGATACCTACCACTTGCTATATCATGCCTCCCATATTGTTAAGCCAAGCCTCTAACCCACCTTGTCCTAACAAACTATTGTTTTGGCTATGTTACCGCTTTGCTCAGCCCCTCTTATAGCGTTGTTAGTTGCAGGTGAAGATTGAAGTTTGTTCCTTGTTGGAACATGGAGATGTTGTTCCTTGTTGGAACATGTCTATTTGGTTGGGATATCACAATATCTCTTATTTAATTAATGCATCTATATACTTGGTAGAGGGTGGAAGTCTCGGCCTTATGCCTGGTGTTTTGTTCCACTCTTGTCACCCTTGTTTCCGTCATATCGGTGTTATGTTCCCGGATTTTGCGTTCCTTACGCAGTTGGGTTATAATGGGAACCCCTTGACAGTTTTCCTTGAATAAAACTCCTCCAGCAATGCCGAACATTGGTTTCACCATTCGCCACCTAGCCTTTTCTTTTCCCTTGGGAGTCGCGCTCCTGTGGGTCATCATTATTTTACCCCCCCCGGGTGAGTGCTCCTCTGAGTGTTGGTCCAAACTAGAGCCCTGTGCAGCGCCCCCTCGGGGAAACTCGAGGTTTGGTTTTAGTTGTATGGAGATCTCATCTAAGTGTGCCCTGAGAACGAGATATGTGCAGCTCCTATCGGGATTTGTCGGCACATTCGGGCGGTGTTGCTGGACTTGTTTTACCATTGTCGAGGATGTCTTGTAAAACCGGGATGCCGAGTCCGATCGAAATGTATCGGGAGAAGGAATATCCTTCGTTGACCATGAGAGCTTGTGATGGGATAAGTTGGGACACCCCTGCAGGGATTTGAACTTTCGAAAGCCGTGCCCGCGGTTATGGGCAGATGGGAATTTGTTAATGTCCGGTTGTAGATAACATGAAACTTAACTTAATTAAAATGAATCAACCGTGTGTGTAACCGTGATGGTCTCTTCTCGGCGGAGTCCGGGAAGTGAACACGGTGTTGGAGTAATATTTGACGTAGGTTGTTCTAGGATCGCTTCTTGATCATAGTTCTTCGTTCGTGCTTTGCCTTCTCTTCTCTCTCTCTTTGCGAACAGGATAGCCACCATATATGCTAGTCGCTTGCTACAGCTCCACATATTACCTTGCTTTACCTATAAGCTTAAATAGTCTTGATCGCAAGGGTGCGAGGTTGCTGAGTCCCCGTGACTCACAGATTACTTCCAAACCAGATGCAGGGACCGATGATACCGTTCGAGACGATGTGCTTGAGCTCAAGTGGGATTTCGATGAAGACTCTCGCCGTTACTATGTGTCTTTCCCAGATGATCAGTAGTGGTGCCCAGTTGGGGCGATCGGGGACCGTGTCGCCTGTGGGGGTTGATCTTTTATTTTGGTACTGTCACAGCCCTAGAGCTTGCTTGTAACTAGTGGCATTGCATCCATGCATCATGTCTAAACTTCTTTAAATTTGAATTGGGGAATTGGAGAGCCTCAGAAATCATTTAAAAAAAGATGATCAACATTAAAAATTGCTTCAAATGTTTCCAAGGAAATGTTCCTTTTCAGCTTTGAAAAATATTGGCAAGAATAAAATGCAAACCAATATTTTTGGAGTGACTGAAACATTTATTTTGGGCCTTTGAATTAATTCAATAACTATTTGCATTGGATATATATTTGATATATAAATAATATATGTCCAATAATACTGGAACATTTTATGTGGTTTGGTATATTTTAGTCCTAACCACATAACTATTTTCAGGATTTTATAAAATGGTTTAGTATTTTACTAAACTAAAACAACAAAGAACAATATTAAAAAAAACAACAGAAATAGGAAAAGCAGAGAGGAGAGAAATATTACCTGGCGCTCACCTGGTAGCCCAGCCGGCCTAGCTCCTGTGCGGCCCAGCCCATCTGGGCCTCCCCTGTCGTCTTCCTCCCTGCCAGGAGGACGGGCACGCGCCCGGCGCGCGCGGCCACGCGCCCCGGCCACCTCCTGCTTCCCACCGCTGCCCCGACGCGCCTGCGAGTGCCACGCACTCCCCCTCGCCCCCTGCACCTCTCCTCTCTCCCCCTGGACCCCATCCCCTCCTCTGCTCCCCTCTCGCTCACACCACCGAGTGGAGCTTGCCGTCATCGTCGCCGTACCCGTGGCCACCGGCCACCCCTAGCCTCGCCGATGCGCTCAAAGGCTCCGCCTCGACCCCCTCCTCCTCCTCACCGAGCCACGCCCCTCCAGAAGCCCCGAACATCCTCTCCGGGCTCGTCTCCTACCTCGGACCCGCCGGTCGCCGGCGCCCAAATTCGTGGAACTCCGGCCGTTCCCGAGCAAGCCGAGCCCCTCTTCGTGATCGCTGTGAGCTCCTCCACCCTTTCCCCCTCTTCCCCGCTTCATTTGATCGCCGTAGCCGTCGCCCCTTTATGGCCGAAACGCACTGCCGCCTGAGCTCAACGTCGGCGTAGCTCCGGTGACCATTTGGTCACCCTGGCGTGCCTAACTCGCTCCCCGCATCGCGTAGCGCTCCGCTAGCCTCTCACCTCGCTCGTTTGCACACCGTAGCACTAACTCGCCCCAACCCCGAGCTCCGGCCGCTGCCTCGGGCTCCACTCCGGCGAACCCGGCCACCCCCGCACCTCCCCTTGGTCTCCCTAGATGCACGCGGTCATGGGCTACCTCCTGGTGCTCTTCGCGCGTCCAACCGCAGCCCATAGCGCAACTCCGGCGAGCCTCCGCCGCGAGTGTGGTCGCCGGCGCCTAATCCAGCGACCCTGACGTGGCGTTGCCATTAGCGGCTAATCCCCCCCAATTAGCACACTAACAGACACTGACAGCGGGCCCCGTAGCGGGTCAAAGCCCGAGTCAACGCGGGTTTAGTGTATGTCTCACTGACCAATGGACCCCATGGGTCAGGTTTGACCCGGAGCACCCAGTTGAGTCTGCTGACGTCACAGTGACGTGGTGCTGACGCCATAAATCATTTTCTGGATTCATTATTATTCAGGAAATTCCAGAAAATGCCTAAAACTTCTAAAATTCATAGTAATTCAACCGTAGCTCCAAATCAAACAAGTTATATATGAAAAATGATCAGAAAAATTTAAGGAATCCATCTGTACCATTTTCATGCATGTTAGAACAACTTATGCCTACTGTTTTGGACAAAACAAATAAATGGCATTTAAACTCTCACATATGGAGTTTGAATTTGAATCTTGTATTCAAACCAACCCCATTTAACTTGTTGCTAGATGCATTAGCCCAAAACACATTCATATTGCCATGTCATAGCATGCATCATATTGTGCATTGCATTGATCGTGTTTCTTCTGTGTTTGCCGGTGTTGTTCCCCTCGGTAGACGCTGTACCGATTATGTGATCGTTGACACTGATAAAGACTGAATGTTATCTTCAGAAGTGCCAGGCAAGCAAAACCCCCTTGCTCATTCCGATACAATCCTACTCTCTCGCCCTGCTCTCTTTTACTGCATTAGGACAACTACGAGTCATTTGTTACTTGTTGCGGTAGCTGAACCCCTTTATCCTCTGCATGACCTGTCATTCCACAGTAATTAGATGAAACCCACTAGCATGAGTAGGAGTTGTTTGAGCCCTGTTGTGCCTACTCATTCTTGCTTGTTTGTCATGCCTGCTACTACTTAAAGTTGAGTCAGGTCTGATTCATCGGGAATGAATTGGAATGGTGTGTGAACATGTCCTACTGTTGAGAGCTAAGTGTGTGAACACGATTTGGTAAAGGTAGCGGTGAGAGGCCATGTAGGAGTACATGGTGGGTTGTCTCATTGAAGCCATCCTCAGGAACTGAGCTCTGTGTTTGTGATCCATGATTCAGCTACTACCATACATTGGGCCCTGAAATATGACCCCGCTCGACTTCTTATTCACCCTTGTCCTCTGTCCAGGAGTTGCAAGTAGTTTCTGGTGTTTGTAGTATGCTGGAGGCCGTGGGCAGCGCTGACCGGAGGGGTGGGCTGTGATGCGGTAGGCACGTGGCACGGTGTACCGGGCGCCCGTTTGGTGTCTCGGGAACCCTGTTCACATCGTTTGGGGCTGTGAGCGAAACTTCCGGCCGGATCTCCTCATGGATGGAACCCGAATAGGCGATAAACCTGGACTAGAGACTTGAGTGTTTAGGTAGGTCGTGGTCTACACCCACGTCGGCTTTCGCTTGAAGTCTGCCGAGCACATGTCGTGTGCAGACGCTAAGTGGTGGAAACATGTATGAAGAAGTACACCCCTGCAGGGTTAACATCATCTATTCGAATAGCCGTGTCCGCGGAAAAGGACTTCTGGGTTGCCTATATCAGTTCATAGACAAGTGAAAGTGGATACTCTAAAATACGCAAGATAAGCGTGAGTGCTATGGATGGCGTTCTCGTAGGGAGACGGGAGCGGATCCATAGTGGTGTATTGGTATGGTGAATATGTGGACTCGTGTGCGCCACCTCAAAAGAGTTACTTGCAGTCGTAGTTCAGGATAGCCACCGAGTCAAAGCTGGCTTGCTGCAGTTAAACCCCACCATCCCTTTGTTGATAATGATGCATATGTAGTTAGTTCTGATGTAAGTCTTGCTGGGTACATTTGTACTCACGTTTGCCTATTTTATGTTTTTGCAGAGAGACTTCGGTCTCGCTAGTAGTTCCACGTGGACTTCGACGTTTAGCTTGTTACCTCAGCTACGATCTTGTGCCCTCGGCAGGATCTGGTAGATAGTCAGGCTTCTCAGCCTTTTTCATTTGTAGATGTCTGTACTCAGACATGATAGCTTCCGCTTGTGCTTTGACTTGTATGCTCTGAATGTTGGGTCATGAGACCCATGTTTGTAATATCTCGCTCCTCGGAGCCTATTGAATAAATACTTGAGTCGTAGAGTCATGTTGTGATGCCATGTTGTATTTGCACATATCGAGCATATTGTGTGTATGTTATTGAAATGCTTGGTATGTGTGGGATCTGACTATCTAGTTGTTTATCCTTAGTAGCCTCTCTTACCGGGAAATGTCTCCTAGTGTTTCCACCGAGCCATGGTAGCTTGCTACTGCTCCGGAACACTTAGGCTGGCCGGCATGTGTCCTTCTTCGTTCCTGTGTCTGTCCCTTCGGGGAAATGTCACGCGATGAATACCGGAGTCCTGTTAGCCCGCTACAGCCCGGTTCACCGGAGTCCTGCTAGCCCAGTGCTACAGCCTGGATTCACTCGCTGATGACCGACACGTTCGATGCTGGGTCATGGATGCCTGTCCCTGTAAGTTTGTGCCACTTTGGGTTTACGACTAGCCATGTCAGCCCGGGCTCCTTATCATATGGATGCTAGCGACACTATCATATACGTGTGCCAAAAGGCGCAAACGGTCCCGGGCAAAGGTAAGACGACACCCGTGGGAATACCGTGCGTGAGGCCGCAAAGTGATATGAGGTGTTACATGCTAGATCTATGTGGCATTGAGTCGGGGTCCTGACAGCGTTGGTATCAGAGCTTGACTGCCTGTAGGATTACCAAGCCAAACTGGTCGAAGTTGAGTCTAGAAATGCTTTAGTTATATAAGGGAATTGATTGTGGGATGGAACGTAAGGCTCTTTTTACTCCTTATACCTCATGGCCTTCTGATCTGAGTCATCTTATCTTTCCTACGGGGTTAAGGAACTAGGCTTCTCTTCTTTCTATCAGGATCACGTGTTACTAATCCGTAGACTTATAGAATTGTTGGACTTAAGCCTCAGTCCAGTTCCTACTACTTCTGTATGATTACTGTTGATCTCGAGACCTTGATATTGTGCTTCTGAGTGGCTATGCCACCATTTTTGTAGCATGTCTCAAATCTTTTTGAGCATTTATAGCCGTTATGCTGTCCGAGTCATCCCAGGTTTCTAAATAGTCGGATGCATTTGCAAATCCCTTCCTTCTGTTTCCGATGTGCCTTTGGTCAGATTAATCACACAAATCAGTGAGTTGAGGTACTTTATTGCCTTGACATATATGTTGGAGCTGGTATTATGACCCTAGGTGTCTTAGGGGATCATCTAGTAATTTGGCCATGACTTGTGTTCCAGTGTGATGATTCTGGCCTTTCTTCTCGAAAGCATCCCGTGATGCCACTTAGTAGTAGGTATTCTACTTTTGGGTTTCTGAACCCGAGATTCACTCCACTTACTTCATGTTGATAGTGTTTGCTAGTTCCTTTAGGATATTAGTAACTTGCGATAGTCCTCGAGGTCCGTGGTATTTCCTTCTTCCAAATACTATGAACCGCTTATGGCAGATATTTATTGGATCAAAAGATCACAATCAGAGTACTCTTGAGAAGTTCTCCATTCATAAATCATGACTCTGCCAGTCCTACTTCCTTGCATGGGTTATCTGGAAGAAACCTGTTGAACTTGGTTCGACATATTAATCTATGCATCCACAACTCGAAAGGATATATGTCCCCTTGAGTTGTCCCTCTTCATTCGTATTCCGACCTTCCTCTATCAATTGATAGTCAGGAGTAATTGTGCATTCGTGTTATCGATGCTTATTATTCTTGTGGTCCGTCAAGCCATTCTATCGCGGAATGACTAGGAGAAACAAACTCCAGTACCTCCTCCATATCCAGGATTGGGTCAAGAAGTTGTGCTCCGCAGAACAAATTGCTAATCCAGCTTTTGTTCTGCTCTACCTTGGAGTATTACCATCTTTTATATCGGGATTGTTATAGGAATTGCACACCATCCTATGAACTCTTGGTACAGTGATACTTCTTGCCATCATTGTTCATTCCTCAGTTCCTATGTTATTGTAACCGGAATGCCGACAAATGAGTCATGGCGTGTGAAATCAATACTGCTAGCAACTCTGTTTCTTGGTAGTTAAATGGACGATAACCTCATTCTTAGCGTGTTGATTATTGAATCGTCACCCTAAGACTGATTGTGCTACCTAGTCCCTATTTCTGGTGCACTCCTCGACCAATGAGTTAGGAATTATTTCAAGTCCTCACTCATTTGTTCATGTCGTCTTGCCCGCAAAAGCAAGATTGTTCTCGAGCTTAGTAACATAACGGTGGTTTGTGACTTTCCAAATATCTTCTTGGAAGTGTTACTGGGTTGTTTCCTGACTGTTATGTTGAGCTCGTGATCAAGTTGGTTTCTTGTGAACCACCCTTTCTCCAAGAATCTACGTTGGATATCCCGGAGCTAGTTGGTTAAGCTAGACAACAACTTGGAGAATTGGAAGATAAAAGCTTGCCTAACTTAGTTCATTCCAAAGGGATATTCTTGTGTAGTGTGTGTTGAAGAAAGATGATATCTTCATCGATTGGTCCCTGTGATCAGTTGCTGGAACTATTGTCTTATCAATCCTTGATTTGAGTGTGGTCTATCGTCAAATCAAATCAGTACCAACGATGTTCGTAATGTTGTCTTACTCGTGGTTGATCCCTCGAGCATATACCATTACATCCTTTGGTATGACCAATACTATCACCGTGTTCAGATGATGGTGGAAGTCCAGTGATATGGAAATTCCGATGAGTGGTTGTTGAGCCCATCAGCAGCATTTTGTCTCCCCCATGAGTCATGTTGAACATCAACCTAGTGTTGGAAACTTGTGTAAGCATTTCTTCGTGTTTCGTTTATGAAGCATATGTTTGGATGAAGGTAGTGACTTCCTTTAATTCATGTGCATTTGATGTAAGTTGCCGCCGTGAATTCGAGAAAGTTTGTTTTTGCTCCTCTAGAATCATCCCAAGTCAGTCATGCATGTGCGAAGTATTCTATGGTCTGATAGACTGATCATCCTCATTCCATATGTATCCCCTAGCACATCAAGCCACTGATTGATTTGTTCAAGGAGAAGGAGTTCCTTCTTAAGAGCAAGACTTATGCAAGGACTTCGATATCCTCGATGATGGTTTCCCTCTTGAACTCGGTAGTGTTTTATTATAAGACTACTGTGTGGTCATGCTTGTCTCGGACAACATGTTCACATGTTGTAGCAGAACCAGCTCATGTTTTGGAGCTTGCTACCGTAGCTCACTCCCCGAGAATCCCGCAACATTATCTCGTTGATTTGTGTTGCAAACTTTCATTTTTCTTTCTAGACTTGATGAGTCTGGGATATCCTGACACCAACCAGATCTGAATCTCAGGCAGATGTGATGGTTGGAACATTTCCCAAGAACTATAATATTGGTCTCTCGATAACCGGCAAGGTGGATGTCATGGCCAACACACCCATCCGGTAGACCTATTACTATAGTATCTTGTTTGAGGAAGTTGGCCACCTCCCCATAAGGACTTCGTAGGATTTACCCCCTAGCTATGCCTTATGATTTTAGTGTTTCTGAAGTACGACCTTTACCTGATGTTCTAGATACCAGACCATTTCAAGGAATGGGATACGCTAGTACATCAAGGAGAACATTAGAAGCGGAGTGCTAAATGTCTCTCGGTCGATCATCCAGATTTCGTCCCCTTGGCCTCGCTAAGGTGAAATATGAGAAAGTGTTATCCTCCTTTGCATCTGCATCGTCCATCGCTGGTCATCATGGTAGTATGTTGTGTTGTCAGCACCCTTGACATGGATGTTGGTAAAACCCTGATGATTATGGAAATTCTCAAGTTCTTGAGAGCACGCACAAGCGCTAGGTGTTATCATCGACACTAACTGGGATGCTCTCAGTTCCCTCGGCAATGCTATGACCTTTTCAAACAGTGAATTCACTCTCTATTGTTGGGTTCTTCCCCAGTTACCAGAATCATTCCCAGCATTTGTCATTTTGTTCCCAGCTTGCACCGCCACTGTGCCATTCTACCATGGGTCTCTTCCATTTCCGGTGGTAAGCAAATTCATCCATTACGTTGTCTTCAACAAGGTAATCCACATCATCCTTAAGTCCGAGTATGCCATTCTACCGACCTCCTCCAAATGATCGATTGTGATTGCCTTAAGCTGGTATAAAGAGTTTCAATGATCCTGAATCAAAGGTAATTCTTTTTGCCACTTAAGGGATATATCTACGAATCACCCCCCCCTCCAGGATGTCTCGCTGAGGTATCATGGCAACTCAACTCCTCGCTACGTTGACAACCGTTCACCACCTTCTTAGGTGTGCAATTATTGCCTACCTAGTGAACCTTCGTCATCTGTTCCACTCCATCCCTTTAGATGTGTGCTTCGTGTCTCAGCTTGAGAGATGATGCTATGTCTTACTCCGTGACTTGATCTTGAGTTGCTCGATCTTCAAGAAGAGTAAATCCCGTAGGGTTTCCCCCTTCTTTCTGTTGTTGTGTCGAGTGAAGATCTCGAAAGCAAAGACGTCAAGACCAAAGTGATGGAATGAATCAACCTCTTTGAGAAGGGCAAATGGATCATGAAGATTATGATAGTTGTGACTTCCCTTTTCCTCTTACCTCACGTCTTGAATCTCGGGGCGAGATTCTTGTTTAGTGGGGGTGAGTTGTCACAGCCCTAGAGCTTGCTTGTAACTAGTGGCATTGCATCCATGCATCATGTCTAAATTTCTTTAAATTTGAATTGGGGAATTGGAGAGCCTCAGAAATCATTTAAAAAAAAGATGATCAACATTAAAAATTGCTTCAAATGTTTCCAAGGAAATGTTCCTTTTCAGCTTTGAAAAATATTGGCAAGAATAAAATGCAAACCAATATTTTTGGAGTGACTGAAACATTTATTTTGGGCCTTTGAATTAATTCAATAACTATTTGCATTGGATATATATTTTGATATATAAATAATATATGTCCAATAATACTGGAACATTTTATGTGGTTTGGTATATTTTAGTCCTAGCCACATAACTATTTTCAGGATTTTATAAAATGGTTTAGTATTTTACTAAACTAAAACAACACAGAACAATATTAAAAAAACAACAGAAATAGGAAAAGCAGAGAGGAAAGAAATCTTACCTGGCGCTCACCTGGTAGCCCAGCCGGCCCAGCTCCTGTGCGGCCCAGCCCATCTGGGCCTCCCCTGTCGTCTTCCTCCCTGCCAGGAGGACAGGCACGCGCCCGGCGCGTGTGGCCACGCGCCCCGGGCACCTCCTGCTTCCCACCGCTGCCCCGACGCGCCTGCGAGTGCCACACACTCCCCCTCGCCCCCTGCACCTCTCCTCTCTCCCACTGGACCCCATCCCCTCCTGTGCTCCCCTCTCGCGCACACCACCGAGCGGAGCTCGCCGTCATCGTCGCCATACCCGTGGCCACCGGCCACCCCTAGCCTCGCCGATGCGCTCAAAGGCTCCGCCTCGACCTCCTCCTCCTCCTCACCGAGCCACGCCCCTCCAGAAGCCCCGAACATCCTCTCCGGGCTCGTCTCCTACCTCGGACCCGCCGGTCGCCGTCGCCCAAATTCGTGGAACCCCGGCCGTTCCCGAGCAAGCCGAGCCCCTCTTCGTGATCGCTGTGAGCTCCTCCACCCTTTCCCCCTCTTCCCCGCTTCATTTGATCGCCGTAGCCGTCGCCCCTTTATGGCCGAAACGCGTCGCCGCCTGAGCTCAACGTCGGCGTAGCTCCGGTGACCATTTGGTCACCCTGGCGTGCCTAACTCGCTCCCCGCATCGCGTAGCACTCCGCTAGCCTCTCACCTCGCTCGTTTGCACACCGTAACACTAACTCGCCCCAACCCCGAGCTCCGGCCGCCGCCTCGGGCTCCACTCCGGCGAACCCCGGCCACCCCCGCACCTCCCCTTGGTCTCCCTAGATGCACGCGGTCATGGGCTACCTCCTGGTGCTCTTCGCGCGTCTAACCGCAGCCCATAGCGCAACTCCGGCGAGCCTCCGCCGCGAGATGTGGTCGCCGGCGCCTAATCCGGCGACGCTGACGTGGTGTTGCCATTAGCGGCTAATCCCCCCCAATTAGCACACTAACAGACACTGACAGCGGGCCCCGTAGCGGGTCAAAGCCCGAGTCAACGCGGGTTTAGTGTATGTCTCACTGACCAATGGACCCCACAGGTCAGGTTTGACCCGGGGCGCCCAGTTGACTCTGCTGACGTCACAGTGACGTGGTGCTGACGCCATAAATCATTTTCTGGATTTATTATTATTCAGGAAATTCCAGAAAATGCCTAAAACTTCTAAAATTCTTAGTAATTCAACCGTAGCTCCAAATCAAACAAGTTATATATGAAAAATGATCAGAAAAATTTAAGGAATCCATCTGTACCATTTTCATGCATGTTAGAACAACTTATGCCTACTGTTTTGGACAAAACAAATAAATGGCATTTAAACTCTCACATATGGAGTTTGAATTTGAATCTTGTATTCAAACCAACCCCATTTAACTTGTTGCTAGATGCATTAGCCCAAAACACATTCATATTGCCATGTCATAGCATGCATCATATTGTGCATTGCATTGATCGTGTTTCTTCTGTGTTTGCCGGTGTTGTTCCCCCTCGGTAGACGCTGTACCGATTATGTGATCGTTGACACTGATAAAGACTGAATGTTATCTTCAGAAGTGCCAGGCAAGCAAAACCCCCTTGCTCATTCCGATACAATCCTACTCTCTTGCCCTGCTCTCTTTTACTGCATTAGGACAACAATGAGTCATTTGTTACTTGCTGCGGTAGCTGAACCCCTTTATCCTCTGCATGACCTGTCATTCCACAGTAATTAGACGAAACCCACTAGCATGAGTAGGAGTTGTTTGAGCCCTGTTGTGCCTACTCATTCTTGCTTGTTTGTCATGCCTGCTACTGCTTAAAGTTGAGTCAGGTCTGATTCATCAGGAATGAATTGGAATGGTGTGTGAACATGTCCTACTGTTGAGAGCTAAGTGTGTGAACACGATTTGGTAAAGGTAGCGGTGAGAGGCCATGTAGGAGTACATGGTGGCTTGTCTCATTGAAGCCGTCCTCAGGAACTGAGCTCTATGTTTGTGATCCATGATTCAGCTACTACCATACATTGGGCCCTGAAATATGACCCCGCTCGACTTCTTATTCACCCTTGTCCTCTGTCCAGGAGTTGCAAGTAGTTTCTGGTGTTTGTAGTATGCTGGAGGCCGTGGGCAGCGCTGACCGGAGGGGTGGGCTGTGATGCGGTAGGCACGTGGCACGGTGTACCGGGCGCCCGTTTGGTGTCTCGGGAACCCTGTTCACATCGTTTGTGGCTGTGAGCGAAACTCCGGCCGGATCTCCTCATGGATGGAACCCGAATAGGCGATAAACCTGGACTAGAGACTTGAGTGTTTAGGTAGGTCGTGGTCTACACCCACGTCGGCTTTCGCTTGAAGTCCGCCGAGCACATGTCGTGTGCAGACGCTAAGTGGTGGAAACATGTATGAAGAAGTACACCCCTGCAGGGTTAACATCATCTATTCGAATAGCCGTGTCCGCGGTAAAGGACTTCTGGGTTGCCTATATCAGTTCATAGACAAGTGAAAGCGGATACTCTAAAATACGCAAGATAAGCGTGAGTGCTATGGATGGCGTTCTCGTAGGGAGACGGGAGCGGTTCCATAGTGGTGTATTGGTTGGTGAATATGTGGACTCGTGTGCGCCACCTCAAAAGAGTTAGTTGCAGTCGTAGTTCAGGATAGCCACCGAGTCAAAGCTGGCTTGCTGCAGTTAAACCCCACCATCCCCTTTGTTGATAATGATGCATATGTGGTTAGTTCTGATGTAAGTCTTGCTGGGTACATTTGTACTCACGTTTGCCTATTTTATGTTTTTGCAGAGAGACTTCGGTCTCGCTAGTAGTTCCGCGTGGACTTCGACGTTTAGCTTGTTACCTCAGCTACGATCTTGTGCCCTCGGCAGGATCTGGTAGATAGTCAGGCTTCTCAGCCTTTTTCATTTCTAGATGTCTGTACTCAGACATGTTAAGCTTCCGCATGTGCTTTGACTTGTATGCTCTGATTATTGGGTCATGAGACCCATGTTTGTAATATCTCGCTCCTCGGAGCCTATTGAATAAATACTTGAGTCGTAGAGTCATGTTGTGATACCATGTTGTGTTTACACATATCGAGCATATTGTGTGTATGTTATTGAAATGCTTGGTATGTGTGGGATCTGACTATCTAGTTGTTTATCTTTAGTAGCCTCTCTTACCGGGAAATGTCTCCTAGTGTTTCCACCGAGCCATGGTAGCTTGCTACTGCTCCGGAACACTTAGGCTGGCCGGCATGTGTCCTTCTTCGTTCCTGTGTCTGTCCCTTCGGGGAAATGTCACGCGATGAATACCGGAGTCCTGTTAGCCCGCTACAGCCCGGTTCACCGGAGTCCTGCTAGCCCAGTGCTACAGCCTGGATTCACTCGCTGATGACCGACACGTTTGATGCTGGGTCATGGATGCCTGTCCCTGTAAGTTTGTGCCACTTTGGGTTTACGACTAGCCATGTCAGCCCGGGCTCCTTATCATATGGATGCTAGCGACACTATCATATACGTGTGCCAAAAGGCGCAAACGGTCCCGGGCAAAGGTAATACGACACCCGTGGGAATACCGTGCGTGAGGCCGCAAAGTGATATGAGGTGTTACATGCTAGATCAATGTGGCATTGAGTCGGGGTCCTGACAGGTACCGTAGTCGGACCATGAGTGTATTGGATGATTGTAATGTTATTCATGTATTTGTGTGACGTGGCGAGTGTAAGCCAAGTATGTATCTTTACCCCTTTTATCTATTTACATGGGTTGGTGTGAAGATTACCTTACTTGCGGCATTGCTTTCAATGTGGTTATGCCTCTAAGTCGTGCTTCGACACGTAGGAGATATAGCCGCATCGAGGGCGTTACACAATGTGCCTGTGCGTTGCGACGAATCCAAAGTAGTAGAATTGTAGTACTTGTTCACAAACTTGAAAGAAACCACTCTTGGTTTGACATATTCCTAATATATTACTCCCTCCGTTCCTAAATATTTGAATTTTAAGATATTTCAAATGGACTATCACATATGGATTATATAGACATATTGTGAAGTGTAGATTCACTCATTTTGCTCCGTATGTAGTAACTTATTGAAATCTCTAGAAAGACAAATATTTAGGAATGGAGGGAGTACTTTTCACTCAAAATATATTTCTCACGCTATTTTGATGAGGTGAGGGAGGGATGTGGTTGCTTTCATGTTAATAAGGGGTTTTCTGCAAATTGGAGCAAAGAAGTGGGCTATTGTTGCAAAAATGCCACAACTTACCTCACAACCGTTAGATGAAGATCTAGTGACACTACAGGAATCAGTAAGTTTGTCATCAGGCAAGTACAGACGGCAAAGGCAGGAATACAGACGGCAAAGATTTTGCCGTCAACTGCTGACGGCAAATGTAGTCAGCAAACCCAAAGTCGGCAAAGAGTACTTTGCCGTCAGTTTTTTATCGAGCAGACAGCAAAGAGATTTTGCCGTCAGTAAAACAAATAAGCTAGTATATATTTGCCGTCAGCAAAGAATATCATGATCAGAAATGACGGATGGCAGACACACCACCATCACCAACTGAGTCTTTTAAAGGAGTATATATTTCTCAGGCTGTTTTGATGAGGTGATGGAGGGATGTGGTTGCTTTCAAGATAATAAGGGGTTTTCTGCAAATTGGATCCGAAAAGTGGGCTATTATTGCAAAAATGCCACAACTTACCTCACAGCCATTAGATGCAGATCTAATGGTCAGAAACTATGGATGGAAGACACACCACCATCACCAACTGAGTCTTTTATCGGAGTAGGAGTAGAGAAACATGTATAAATTGCAACATTTTGGTTCTTCTCCTTGACACGATCGATAGATAGAAATAATGATTGGAAACACTAGGGCGGGGCTATTTCCGCCAGATAAGCAGGGTACGTAGTAGCTAGGTTGGCGCATCACGCGGTCCGACATGTTTAGTGTTTCTTGCAATATGCCCGCGCGTTGCACGAAGTTGATGGAAAAGGTAAGCACACCTAATAAATTGATGGATGGAGTACTAGTTACAGTGATGCATATAATTAAGCAAAGGGATCACACATGTCGGTATTGACTGGAATGAGAATGCAACACCACGATGCGATCGTAGTGGTGGTTACATAAGGCAAGAAGAAATATGCATCCATCAACGTACGACCTCCTCCTCCTCAACTTAGTGCGTCGGGCCATCGACCGGCGGCTAAGGAGCGGCGGCTTTTGTGGCGAGGTCGAGGTGCTTCTCAGCAAAGGCATCCAAGGCTTCCAACCGGTTGAGGAAGGCCAACGTCATAGCGTCCTCACTGGCCTTGTAGATACCTATGTACATGATTTGCTCGTACACTCGGATGTGTAGGTCGAAAAATTCTTGCAGGGTGAGGTGCCTCGCGGTGAGCGCGACCTCCAGGTGGACATTCTTCATGGCGTCGGCGGGCAGTCGCAGGGCCACCAGTGCTTGAAAGAGGTTCCAACCATGGAGGCCGATTAGGGTGGCAGGCAATGAGGAGCCCGGGCGCGCGGGTAGAAGGAGTACGATGATGTCGTCCGCGAGATTCTTGAGGACGATGAACTTGTTGGTGGTGGCAACAATCATCTGGTCCAACTTAGAGTCGTAGTTGGCATCGACGGCGGCCATCCACCAGTCGGTCTCCAACATCGTCTAGAGACGATCCTCAGTGCTATGCTGCAGGCCGACGTCGTGGACCATCTGGCACAGTCGCTGGTCGCTCGCGCGCATCACTGCCATGGGTCTGGAGTGAGCTCTTTTGCGCTTAGAGTAGGTGCTTAGGAAAATGCTTAGGTGCGTATGATGTGGAGATGCATTGGAATGGAGGGGCGCCTTTATATGAGGGCCAACTATGTTGCATTCACATCGTGCAACGTCTTTTCCCAGTCCTCCTCCCATTAATTTCCTCATGCATTAATTGAAGGAGGATGCATTGGCTGTTCAACATTTCGGGAACCACTACTCCCTCGCTCGTCTGCATTAAAGCCGTATCGGGAACTATGCCACCCGCTGTCCAATTGAATAGTACTGCGCCGCCCGCTGCACGTCCGGCTGAACACGCCTCCTCGCCTCCATCAAAACCCTCCGTTAAACCCGCATGCAAACTGAGAAACCTACTCCGGCCACATGTCCGTTCATGAGCGGGCCGGAATTAAACGCAACACCGGCCGAGCTCCTCCCGTCCGCCCTCACTTTAAACGAGGCCAGACGCCGGCCAAGCTCCTATTGTCTGCCCTCTATTTACACGAGGCCAGACAGACAGCGGGCAAGAATCGCACCCCTCTGCCGCTCCCCCATCTCCTCCTTCACCATGTTCTCCACTCTTCCGATGGCTTCCGAGGAGCCGTTCTCCGGCATATTACCCGGCTGGGTGGCCCGCCGAGCCCTCCGGATACGGGCGAGGCCGCTCGGTGTTTCACCAACCTTGCTTGGCCCGACGGAGCCAATTGCCGCCCCAAGAAGGCGCGTGGTTCAGCAACTCGCCGCTCTAGTTCAGCTCGATGAGGAGTGGCTAGTTGCTCCACGCCGGCACGGCGGCGAGCACACCGGTACGGGCGTCATTGATGTCGTCTCGTACCGCGCCTCCCGTGTCTATGGGCACGCCTCCCGTGCCTGCCGCAACGCCATGCAGGCAAAGACAAAAGTCGGGGGCGTGGACATCGATGAGTAGGTGGCCAGCTTCTCCTTGTCCGCCGCCATCATCGAGGAGAAGTAGAACACAGGAGGCCGCCGCAACTTGGGTCCCATGAAGGCCACCGCCCGGGCGACGACTGCGCATTCAGGTGGTTTCTTTGCTTCTTTGTCTCTTCTGAGGTCCTTGGTCAACCCTGCAAAGTGTCTGTCGAACATGAGGAAGACAAAGGGATCCGCGGGCGGCCATTTAGATTATGTACTCCCTCCCCAGCTGGCGGTAAAATTTTTGTTCTAAAAATGGATAAATTGTATGTATCTATAACTAAAATAAGTCTAGATACATCCATTTCTAGGACAAGTATTTCCGGGCGGAGGGAGTATTAATTATACCAAGATAGCCGGATTGGCACCGCTTGTAAATGTAATGAAATCCATCATGTTTATATGAAGATCCAACTTTTTTATACGAAATCATTCATGCTTATATGAAAGCAGTCCGTGTTTGCACAAATTTCATCTTGTTGGTTAGAGTTGTGAAAATGTATGCCGCTGGCGTTTGATGTCGGTTAGAGTTGGTTAGAGTTGTAAATGTAAAGAAAGGGTTGCCTTGTTAATTAACAGAAAACAAGGTGAAAACTATCACATGAGGCCGGTAGAAACGAGGCACACTGGGTTCAGCGTCATTGTCACTACAGTTGTGCACGCGTGAGAAGTCTACATATCGAGGGGGCTACTGAGCGAGGAACAGAGACACAATGTTCGAGAGACAAACCAATTGACAGATTACGATCAGATTGAGTTGTGACCCTTTTGTTGTCATTGTTGGGGTAGGGGGGAGGGGGAGGGACAGAAAGACGTATCGAGAGTGTCTGCGGTAGGCGCAGAGGCACAACTTGCGAGTGTGTGTATGTGTGTGTGTTTGAAAGAGGAGTAGATAGATTACTATCAAGATCGAGGTGCCGCCCTACTCCTTCGGTGTCGGGTAGTGTGTGTGTGTGTGTGTGTGTGTGTTTGAGAGAGAATCCATCCGATAGATTAGTATCAAGATCGAGGTGTCACCCTACTCCTTCGGTGTTGGGAAGTGTGTGTGTGTGGTTGTGTGGGTGTGGGTGTGTGTGTCGGGGGGGGGGGGGAGTGACACTTACATATCCCTACTCATAAAAAAACAGAGTTGGTGATGATGGTGTTCCTGCCATCCTGCAATATACGCCATCCGATTTATACCCGACGGATAGGAAGGAAACTGTGGCAATTTTGCAAAAAGATACCCACACCCCTCTCCGCATTTGCAAATAAGGCATTCCCTCGTTCATCCTTTTCTCCCACAAGATAAACTACTCATACAAATGCATCTTGATGTTCGGTGCAACGCATGGGCATCTTGCTAGTAGGGAGAAGGAGTTTGTGTGACACATATCTAGCTATATTAAGGGATAGGTAGATAGCATTTGTGCGAGGCATACTTAAAGCATCACGAAGATAAACAAAATTGTGTGCATGCAAGTGCCAGAAAAAATGAAGTGAGAAACAATGTGTGGGAGAGAGAGAGAGCAAAATCTCAAAACAAAAGGTGCTCTATTGGAATCCCATTGTATGTATTCATATGGTTCCGGAACTCGAGTTAACCTTAGGCATATGTGTGAGAGACATTATTATACTTTGAGACATTAGTGGTTGCGGGTGGGCGGAATTAAAGGGGTGGGCGTGTTCGACTGAGAGAGCGTGTGTGTTTCTGTGTGAGAGACTTGTAGGATGGGGTAGAAAGACGAATTCTATCCTTGACGGATGGAGAGAAATACACAAAGTGCGCGTGTGTGATTTCGATGACCACATGGAAATGAGAAATTTATGCGTGTGAGAGAGATTGCACAATTCATTCACGTATCACTATCTAGCGATCGTGGACGTGCATCGCTTGAACATAAATCAATATCTACTTCGTATCGTGGCTAAAGGTACAATATCGATTAAACGCTATAAAGATTGGACACTCACATATCACTTTTTTTCTATTTAAATAAACCTTTTCAGTTGTGCATGCCAAAGTTACAGTGATGTTTCTTCAAACAACCAATGTAGCTATCATGTACATGCACCATTGTTACTCTTGCATTCAAAATCATTATTCTTGGATGATTTAAGGTTCTATTATGAAGTAATATATGTAATATTCATATAATTCAACGGGTATGCAATTTATGAAATGGAGGCTATGTAATCATATGAGGTAACACTTTTAAGTAGCAGACTACAATATCCATTTCTTTTTGTGCGCCTCTACACTAACACGTCAATGCATTATGTTTAAAGTAAATAACCAATTGCACTAAATTATCTATTTACACGAGAAATACATAGGTTGAGCGTTTGATCCTTTTTTGTGAACGCGCCACTACACCCGTACGATTGGTCGCACCCGTGTCAACCTCCAAGTTATCGGCGCATCATCCCGAGTTATTGTCTTTTTTCTAGGGTAGACACACCAGTTATTAACTGCTGACGTGTGCCCCGTGTACACTGTCTCGCATGACCTTCCCGCTAGCACGGTCCAAAATTAGTTGAAACTAGATATGAACGACCCCGCGGGCGGCAAAATCTCCCGCCTCCTTCTAAAATTCCCGCCACCTTAGTCTTCAGCATGTGAAATTCCCCTTTTGTCCTTGGTGCACGGAGACCAACAGTTACAATACCACCCTCATCTACATAATAGGTCGGGGCTGCTTTGGTAACTTCCGGTTCCCCCCACTACACGGCAACCCCATTTCCTCTCCCCTCCCGCAAAAACGACTAACTCCACAGCACCAGAGCATCTCACATCACGCCATCAGTACTTCATCGGCCTTTCTCCCCTCCCCTCTCGAAACCCTAGACTGCACACCCACCGGTGTACTAGAGCCCATTCACTGCCAGCGGCGTCCACCTCGCTGGATCTGCTTGTACGGCCGCATCTACCCCTCCCACCTCCCCTAGAAACAAGTAGACTGCTCATCCACCACTGTACGACAGCCCATTCAGTGTCGGCCTTGTCCACGGCGCCGGATCTGCTTCGTCGGTACTCTCGTCAACCACAGCACATCTGCAGCGGCTCATTCATACTCCCCACCGGAGACACTTCGTTCACACCCCCCAGAGCCGCCCCATTAATGCCCCCGTCGACGGCCTTTGATCCTCTTTGCCGACACCTTCCTCAACCCTACCGGAGCCGCTTCGTCGACAACATCGTCAACCCCACCGGAGTAGCTTCACCTATACCATTTTCAACCCTACCGGGGCCGCTTTGCCAACTCACAAGTCCACGGCCTCAGATCCGCTTCCTCGCACCCTCATCCAACCTACCGGAGCAGCTTCTGACGCCCCGTCCACGGCCGCAGATCCGCATCATCGACACCATCCTTAACCCAACCACCAGAGAAGCTTCACCTACACCCTCGTCCACGGCCACAGATCCGCTTCACCCACACCATAGTCCACCCTACCGGAGCCGCTCCACAAACACCCTACTCGACGGTTCTAGATCTCCTTACCGGACCCCGACAACCAGCGCAGCTTCATCACCCTTGACGTTTCTAACCTGATTCCAACCGTCTTGCAAGATACCAAGCACCCGCCACGGCCTAGGTACTTGTCACCTTTAAAACCGTCCAGCATCACCTGCCCGATGTACTTCAAATATAATAACAGGTCGTTGTTACCTGTTATGCAGCTGGCAAAAACTACAAGGACGATGTTTATTCTGGATCTAACAGCTTGGCCAACCAAGATCCTGGACCGAGGCATTGTTATGATCTTGTAAGCGTGTCTCTCTCTCTTGTATTGTTCTGTGCCTGCCAGCATGCTTTGCTAGGATTTTCGACCAGTAATCCCTTTGTGCAGACAATGATTTCTACTACTGGTTGCTAAATTAGATATGTAGATTTCATACATGATACTACTTCATACCTCCGTTTATAAATATAATTCTTTCTAGAGATTCCACTATAGGCTACATACGGAGCAAAATGAGTGAATCTACACTCGAAAATGCATCTATATACATCTGTATGTGGTCCATATTGGAATCTCTACATAGACATATATTTATGAACAGAGGCAGTACATTACACAAAATCATAGGTGGCATGTAGGAATTCCAGTACACTACATTAGGCTCCCTTAGAGTGCCTAGTAGTCCAGCACACAGAGTCATGGCTAGTTTATGCTACGCTCACAATCATTAATTGGTGGTTTAAATATGCGCAAGGGATATGCAATGTATTATCATGTAGAGATGTCTGAAATTAGCCGTGCCAACTTGCAGATTGGGTTACACAATGAAAAAGTACAAGATGTATGTGGCAATTTCATGGAACATCGCAAAAAAGGAGAGCCAGCGGTGAGCCTATACAGTGTGCTATGGTACGTCACTCCTCCATTGCAATCATCGTGACATGTTATTTGTATGTCAGTTCTATTGGCCAAGTTTCTTAGGGACAGTTATTACGAGTTATCCTAAGAAAATAAGCACCTGTGAATATAAGCTCCATGTAATAAGCCAACCAGTTCTTTTCATTGCGTTTTCAGCTTATCTTTGGTATGATAAGTGAAAAGTCTAGATTGCATTATATTTTTTCATTTTGCTGCCCATATGAAAATTAATTTGACTTGCAAACATCACAAATTGAACCCATTGCAGTAATTAATATGATAGGAAAAAGACCATTACTATTTGCTCAAAATGCAAATACAAAGATACCATCTACTTGGCACAATCTACTTTGGTCATGTTTTCTATAGAGATCCCATTGCCTAATTTAAACAAAAAACGCATGACCCACATTTAAATGAAGAACAATTATTTATTGAAATTCGATGGTCCAAGTGGCTGGTTATTTTTAGATAGCAGCAACACCTGAAAGCATCATATAGCAGCAACAGCAGCTCATAGCAACTCATCATACAACAGCACCAGCAAAAGTGTGCAATTCATCATATACCAGCAGCAGCTCATAGCAATTCATCATATAGCAGCAGCAGGAGCGGCTCATAGCAATTCATCATATAGCAGCAGCAGGAGCGGCTCATAGCAATTCATCATATAGCAGCAGCGGGAGTAGCTCATAGCAATTCATCATACAGCAGCAGCAGGAGCAGCTTATAGCAACTCATCATATAGCAGCAGCAGCAGCAGCTCATAGCAATTCATCATATAGCAGCAGCAGCTCATAGCAATTCATCATATAGCAGCAGCAGCTCATACCAATTCATCATATAGCAGCAGCTCATACCAATTCATCATATAGCAGCAACAGCTGTAGCTCATAGCAATGCATCATATAGCAGCAGCAGAAGTAGCTCATAGCAATTAATCGTATAGTGAATCAGAATGAAAATTTGGCAAAACAATCAGAGGAGATCCTCACCTTGTTGGATGAGCTCATTCTTCAACAGACCTCAAGGCCATGGCCTAGGAGGTGGGGAGGGGGAATAAGGTGCCTTTTGTCGCAGTGTGGCATCAACCGTAGTTATGCAGCGCCTGCCGGAGTAGTGCGTTGGACAAACCACACTGGAGCAGCTGTTGGAGACCATGAGAATGAGGGGTGGCACCAGAGGGAGGAGCAGCCAGGGAGATTTGCCCTTACCCGCCGGCCATGTAGCCTAGCTGGATAGAGCATCATCGAGGACCTGGCCAGAAGGGTCCAGTGGCGACGGCTTGCTGGAGGAACCCTAGTGCTGCAGGCGGGGGATCGAGGTAGAGGGAAAGGGGAGAGGAGATGCAAGCGAGCAGGGCAATGAACGATTGCGTGTTTGTTTTTACTTGAGGGTGAGGTGTGACGTGGGCGTCACCAGTTGCATTTTGATTGTAATATAGGCAGACAACAGAGTCATTTCACTATTCCCCTTCCCTTCAATTTTTAGTGAGGTTCTACCCAAAACACACCATCCAAAGGAAAATTAGTTATGCCCAAGCCCATAACTCAAAAATGACTTCTTTACATCTTTTATGGCTTATTTTGACAATAAGCCCTGAAAAGGAGGAATAAAACTGGCCCTTAACCTACAATTCAATTGTGCGTGCTATGATGAATCACTCCTGCCTGTTATAGTGTACATTTAGGCATCATCATACATGGCATAACCTAATACATGTGCATTCCATTGTAGAATCTGGAATATGCAATGTTTATGTTAGTTCATACGTTGCACATGATGTTTAAATGCCCCTTAAATCTGGTCAGTCAAGTGATGGTCTTTAAGCCCCCTTCTTTGCTTCTTTTCTTGATATGTAAGATTTGCTCACACATCTGTTCAATTGCTTGTTTGTATCAGCCATCCATACTAGGATTGTTTGCTTTGATTACTTGTTGTTCTTGACCTAACACCCTAACAGAGCTTGTCAACGATTTAAACACTAAGGGCTGCTGTAGTGGGGCCTTTTCTAACTCATAGGTGACATAAAGGTTTGGCTGTACACTAAAGTAGGCTCTCCAAGAGTACCTGGAGATCCAGTTCGAAGGTATGCCTAGTTTTTACATAGTGCAGACATAGTAAATGCTCATTTCATTGTGTGCAAGTGCAAGAGATGCGGCATGTTTCATTATGTGGTGTTGTTTTGTTATAATCTCATCCTTTTGTGTTCACAGACTGGAAAGTATGCATATTTATCTTCCAAGGAGACGAGTAACTAGTTTGTGTCACCTTGCAGAGGGGGTGCAATGAAGATAAGATTGAGGATTTCCAAGTACAAGATGTTAGGAAGGAGCCTTGCAAGAGAAGTAGGAGCTGCGCTGAGCCTCTTCAACCTGTTAAGGTAAGTCACTGTATCCAACTCAACAGTTCAATTCCTTGTTTGTTTCAGGCATAGTTAATTTGCTCTTTTCAATTGCTTTATTTGTCCTCAGTTAATGAGATGCCCAAAGAATGATGCCTGATGTTGGGTACTTGTATAACTATTAGTTGACATAATTAAAGGCCTTACCATTTAATTACTCTGCCGAAGTGTGCCTGAAGCTTTGAAGTCTATTAACCAACTATTATTGAATGAGGCTCACAATCTAGTTTATACTAGGCTAATGATTGCATAGTTTTGCTTGCTGTAGTATGTTTGTATGAAATCCTCTGCTGTTCATTATGCTCCCTAAGACTTTAATTGAGCTACAGAATGGCCAACTGCTTGCTTACTTCTACGCAACGTGCTGTCTAAATTTGTAACTTGTCTGTGTTTTGGATTGGGCCCCAACATCATGCTCCTCTGGTGAGCTAAGAGAGATTTCTGTATGCAGGCTGCACAGACTACCTTTTTTATAATTTTTAAAATATCACCTGCTTATGCTTCATGACGTGTAACATTATTGTTAGTCCTGTTTTGCCATGTACAAAATAGTCTGTCTTGCTCGCTTCACTGTTGTAACTATATTTTTGCCCTAGTCATGTGTACTTACAGAAACATTTCAGGATGAAGTGACATCAACACAAAGATCTGCGAGCAGTGCGGCATGGCCGTTACCGAATGATTATGGATTGGAATTGGAATGTGCTGATGTTCTCGAGCATCAACTAGAGGTGGCAAGACAACGTGTACATGATTCTGAACGTACAATCAACAAGTTGAGACTGGACATGCAGGTATTAGATGCAGGAGTCAAAAAATGAAACAAGACACTGAGGTAACAACGAAGGAATTGGAGATTTTGCAGACTGAAATTTGTGCTATCTAAATCCGGCCAATCCTATTTTCTGAAGAGATTATAGTTCAAATGGTAAGTTATGTTGATGCGCGTCCATGATGTATGAGCTGTATTTGCCCAGTGTATGTAATTTGCTGTTTGTGTATGCTTTATTATCACTGGTGCCGAACCATAATGCCCAGTGGGTATAATCGGCTGTAATTTCTTTATTGTATAGTGTAGGATTATTCTACGTTTCTATGCCTTAGTCTCTTTATTGTATAGTGTATGTTTTTTAGAGGTGATAGTATAGAGTAGGATAATTCTTTGAATATGCTATATCGTTCAAACGGGGGCCAACTCGCCCAAACGTTGTAGTGACCATGGCCCTCCACAGGCCGTACGTTCCATGGGCCATCTACGGGACGGACGATCCCTGGCCTTCTGTGGCCGTCGGATTCGTGGGCCTTCTATGGGCTGTCGGATCCGTGGGCCTTCTATCGGCTGTCGGATCCATGGGCCTTCCATGGGCCAGCGGATCCATGGGCCTTCTATGGGCCGTCGGATCAATGGGCCTTTTGTGGGCCGTCGGGTCAATGGGCCTTCTACGGGTCGTCTCATCTATGGGCCTTGTACGGGCCGTATAAGGGGCCGTAAACGGGCTAGAGTGGAAATCGTACGTTTTATGGGCTGACCATAACGGGCCGTTAATCGGCCGTATTTGATGATGCTATGAAAATGGCCCAACAGATTAACGGGCCACAAACGGGCCGACTGTATCCACGGGCTGAATTTGGCCCACAAGCAGAAAAGGCCTGTAACGGGCCGTAAGTAAACGAATGCTGGAAATGAGCCCAAGAATAAATGGGCCCTGAGAAGGCCGAAAGATAACATGGGCTGGAAACGGCCCAACGGTATAATGGGCCGTTAATGGGTATAAAGTGATACACTATTCATTACGGGCCAGTTTTACCATGGGTCGTTAATGGGCCGAGGGTTACTAAGGGCCTCATATGGGCCGAAAGACGTCATGGGCCATACATGGGCCAGAAGATAAAACTGGCTGGAATTATATTAGACGGCCCAGATGACGCTACTGGGCCTAATTCGGATAGGCCGTAAACGGGCCCTGGGTTAGCGGGCTGTAAATGGGCTATATGCGAACAGGCCGTTAACAGGCTTGCCGTGGGCCGGCCCGCCACCTTTTGACCAAGTCAAACGGGCCGGCCTTTTCACAGGAATGGGCCTCTGTTGGGCCGTGCCACGTGTCGACGTATCATAGGCGCTTTGGGTTCAATGAGTGGATGACATCTGTCCCAACGGCAAGCCTACACGTGTTCCCTCCAGCCAATGATGATTTTACACGTGGAAAATCCCCATTGGTCGGGGCTGTTAACGGGTTACTGGATCTAAAACTGAACCTGATAGCTTAACGGCGTTCCATTATAGTGGATGCCACGTGTCGGTCACCCTTGAAGAAAGCACTTCTGTGACGCGCGATTTATTGTCATGGAAGTGGACACTTCCGTGATGATAATTTTGGTAATGTCCTGGAACACTTCTACGATAGCACAGGTATGACTATATTGATTTTGTCATAAATTTGTCATGGATGTACATGCATGACAGGAAACGTGACCTACTGTGACAAACACGTATCATCACGGAAGTGTATTTTTTTGTAGTGACAAGTGTATTTTTTGAATAAAACACAATCGAACATGTTACAGTACAAACCTCGAAGCCTCTTAGCAGGCCCACGAAGGCCTCATTCAATCCACTTTTCACGGACAAGACCTTTTCAACCACTGTGCCCATCAAAGTACGATGTTCCTCTGAGACAGACGCATGCCGCAACATGTTCGTCAATATATCCGACGCTTCTGGGTCTCCGGAAGCTGTGAAAGGAATACGGCCTCCCTTTGAAGGAATCCATTTATTCGCATCCGGCTGTAGACCGGACTGCTCGGGACCACCATTGTTGGTCTCCGGACCCTGGGCCATTGAAGTGTCACCTTCGGGTAGTGTCTTCGTCATCCCTTGCACCACTTGTTGATCGGGGGAGACCCTCCGCGATGACACCTCGAAGTCGTCCGCCCTATTGGGCGAGGAGACCGGTGGAGGCGTCTCGCTTTCCGTCATCTTCGGGAGAAGGTCCCCCGAGGAAGAGGATTGTTGAAAAAGACTGTATGCCGAACTGCAAAAAACATATATTCTAGACATTACAAGAAAGGAACATGACATATTTAAAACACCCTTGTTCACTTACGATTTGGCCTGAGGCATGTCCTCGTCATGGGACTGCAGGATGACATTGTCCTCCAAGCCCGAGCCACCCGACAGAGGCATCTTGCCTCGCTTAGGAGCCTTTTCCTCCCAATTTTCGAAGGCTTCCCTTCTCTTTCCATTGGGGGAAGAGATGTTGACTTCCCCTTCATTTTTGTCTTTGAACGATGGAATCTTGATTCCCTCGGACATAATGTCTGATATACCTTCGGGATGGAGGCCATCTTTGGTCCTCCCACTCTCCACCTTGCTCTCCTTCACATGCATCTGGTATGGAGTCGGGGCCAGCATCCTTGTTAATACAGGACCCGCTAAGCCTTCGGGAAGGGGGGCCGAACACCTAATTAGTTCCGCTTTCTTTATCCAGCCCTGGAAGAAGTTAGTTTGCTTAGTAATGTATTACGGCATACTTAAATACAAAGTGTTCAGAAGTCAAGTGCTTACCGGGGTATCTGGATGGTTGCAGTTGAGGTCGGCGTCCTCAGTGGTGTCCGGGCAATTTTTTCGTTTCCCGAAGAACAACTTCCACATCCCTTTGTGCGTAATGCCGAAGAAGTGTTGGAGGGTTCGTGGTCCTTCCGGATTAAACTCCCACATGCGGAGATGCCTACACTGGCACGGCAGAACTCGGCGGACTAGCATTACTTGAATCACGTCGACAAGATCGATGTCCTTCTCAAGGACGGTTCGGATGCGGCTCTGTAGAGTCTGCACTTCATCAACTGATCCCCAGTCCAGTCCCTTATTGATCCATCATGCAAGCTGTAACGGAGGGCCGGAACAGAATGCAGGTATAGCTGCCCACTCGGTACTATGGGGTTCCGTGATGTAAAACCACACTCGCTGCCATTGGTTGGAAGTTCTGGTGAAAGAGCCTTTTGGCTAGAGAGTGTTGGTAAGCCTGCTTACTACAGCACCGCCACACTCCGCCTGTTCCCTGTGGACTACCTTCGGCTTCACACTAAAGGTCTTGAGCCATAGGCCGAAGTGTCGGGGGAATCGGCGGAAGGCCTCGCACGTGATGATAAACGTCAAGACGTGGAGGAGAGAATCCAGAGCTAGACCGTTAAATTCTAGTCCATAATAAAACATTAGCCCCCGGACAAAGGGGTGGAGAGCGAACCCTAGTGCTCAGAGGAAGTGAGAGATGAATACGACCCTCTTGCCAGATCTGGGTGTCGGAATAACCTGTCCTTGAGCAGGATGCCTGTGGGGGGTTTCCACGGTCAGGTATCTAGCCGCTCGAAGCTTTGCGATATCCTCCTCTGTAACGGAGGAGGCCACCCATCGACCTTGAGGGCTGCGTCCAGACATGATGGGGAAGCTTGGAGCAATGAAGTCGAACCTTGGGTGCTAGAACTCGGGGTTGGCAAGGCTGGGGAGAGGTTTGGCATAAAAAGACGACCCTTGGTTCCTTTATAAAGGCACTGAGTATTAAACGCCTCCTCCTAAGCCTGAACACTTGCCTATTCCTAACGAATCTTTCCAACATAACGGTTGGGTTACCCACGCTCGTATTGATGAGAATCCCACAATAAGGGGACACGATCTCTGCTTCGATAGGACGTGCCAATAACAACCATGCCTCGAAACATGGAACGGCGGGATAGGAAATGGTTCGAAATAAATAACAAGGCGAGTGTGATGTCACGTTATAAAAATTATTATCAGCAGATTGGACTCGTAAAATACTATACTCTACGGCTGTGGTACTTGTGTTGCAGGTTCGGACACTATCGTTTCGTCCGAAGACTATCCTGAAGGATTCGGAAAGGGGAACCCGCCTTGCAATGTCGAAGACAATCTGTGCACCGGACCCCTCGTCATTGAAGCCTGGTTCAGGGGCTACTGAGGGAGTCATGGGCCTGACTAATGGGCTGTGAAGAAACAAGACCGAAGACTCTCTCCTGTGTCCGGATGGGATTCTCCTTGGCGTGGAAGGCAAGCTTGGTGACCCAATATGAAGATTCCTTTCTCTGTAACCGACCTTGTACAACCCTAGACCCCTCTAGTGTCTGTATAAACCTGAGGGCTTAGTCCGTATAGAAAAATGATGATTATCATAGTCATACAGGCTAGGATTTTAGGGTTTAGCCATCTCAATCTTGTGGTAGATCAACTCTTGTAATACTCATATTCATCAAGATCGGTCAAGCAGGAAGTAGGGTATTACCTCCATAGAGAGGGCCCAAACCTGGGTAAACATCGTGTCCCCTACCCGAGATCGGCCAGTTTTGACACGACGGTCACAAACTAGTAATGATCGAGAAGTGATCCTGAACTACATAAATTCAGACATAACCCCGTTGTGTTCTCTTCTCGAACTCACTCGAAAAGAGACAGTCACGGTTACGCAAGCGGTTGGTGTATTTTAATTCAGATATGGTGTCAAGTTATCTAGAACTGGATATTAAAAATTCCCATCTGCCACATAACCGTGGGCACGGCTCTTGAAAGTTAATCCCTGCAGGGGTGTCCCAACTTAGCCCATGAAAAGCTCACGATCCGCGGAGGCAATCCTCCATCTCAGAACACCCGATCAGACTCGGGATCCCAGTGCACAAGACATTTTGACAATGGTAAAACAAGTCCAGCAAGACCTCCCGACGTGCCGACACCCTAATAGGAGCCACACGTATCTCGTCTCAGGCCACGATCACATTGGCTAAGTTTTCAGCTGGCACACCCGTTGGTGGGCCCGGCTACTGCCATTTTGGACCAAAACTCGTGAGGAGCACTGGCCTGGGGGGTTGATTAAGTCCTCGGGGTCCGAAAAGTACCTATGCAAGTTTTTAGTTGTTATTAGGTAAATGGTAAAACCAAGG
Source organism: Triticum aestivum (assembly GCF_018294505.1). Lineage (NCBI taxonomy): Eukaryota > Viridiplantae > Streptophyta > Magnoliopsida > Poales > Poaceae > Triticum > Triticum aestivum. The sequence continues at coordinate 269,947,193 of NC_057800.1, read as the reverse complement.
TTGGGCCTTGCTGGAAGAGTTTTATTCAAAGTGAACTTTCAAGAGGGGCTTATAAACCCTCACCGTGTTTGGGACGCAAAATCAAGGAGCATAACATCTGTATGATGGAAACTAGGGCGGCAAGAGTGGAACAAAACACCAGCCAAAAGGCCGAGCCATCCATCCTTTACCAAGTATACAGATCCATTAAATAAATAAGAGATATTGTGATATCCCAAGATATCCATGTCCCAACATGGAACTACCTGCAACCACACCTGCAACTAGCAATGCTGTAAGAGGGGCTGAGCAAAGCGGTAACATAGCCAAACAACGGTTTGCTAGGAGCTCCTGACCTACTGTAACAGAGCTCAAGAGAAAATACTAACATGTCAAAAACAGCTCCCGATGCTCTGCTCGCCCACCATCGGCAACGTCCTCGTCACCAAGACACTTATCGATGGCTGCGCGGGGCTCAATGTCCTCCCTGTCGAGACGTTCCACACGCTCCAGGTGCCGTACGACCAGCTTCATCCTACCAATCCCTTCTTGGGGGTGACCGACGGCTCTACCATCCCCATAGGACAGATCCGCCTCCCTGTCACCTTCAGCAAGCGCGACAACTACCACACTGAGCTCATCAACTTCGACGTCACCAACATTCGCCTCCGTACAACACCATCCTTGGATATCCATCCCTGGCCAAGTTCATGGCCGCGACTCACCACGGCTACAATGTCCTCAAGATGCCAAAGAGCGGCGGCATCATCACGGTCACCTGCAATGAAAAGGATGCAGTGTGCTCCCTCGAGTGTGCATACTAGGCTGCAGCGGTCAAGAACCCAGATGACGAACACACTGTCTACCCCCCGGTGGTCATCCCAAAGAAGAAGAAGCAGCTGCTGCGACGAGGATCTCAGTTGGATGGGGCATCCGACTATCGTGCCTCAGGTCTCGCACCTACAGATGGGGAGCCTTCCCCTCTCGCATAGGAAGGCGCACCCGGCGCCCCCATCAGGTTGGGCTCAGGGGCTCTCCTCTGGAGAGCCTCCAACCTGGCCAGCGTCATGAGTGAGGTGTTAGGGCACCATGTGGAGGCGTGCGTCAACGCGCTCTTCCGCTAGAGGAGCGTAGGGTGCGAGATGCCAAGTGCTCAGGAGTTCATCACCAAGGCGATTGAGGAGATTTAGGAGGCGAGAGCCATGTGAGGCGAGCGTCGCCCCGCACCACCCAGCGCAGCTCCCGCCCCTGACAAGGGTAGTGAGCTGCGCGTCTGCGTCAACATCCCAGGGCTCAACAGAGTCGTGTCTCAGGAGCTCTTCTGGTCATCCCATGTTGGCCAGTGTGAGGGGCCCCCTCACAACTATGTTCGCATGCCTTTCGGTCTATTGAGCATGGCTGCTAGACACCAGCGCCACATGCGGGCCATTCTGGAGGCTCACGAGGCCAGATGCACGGCGGTCCAGATGGAGGAGGTGCCAGACCCTCGTGAGCCCCCCAGGCCTCTAGAGCCTCACAAGGCTCAGGATCCGGACGCCTCGTGAGGAGCGACTTCTGCGGCACGCCTCTTCAGGTACTCCAACACTTCTTCAGCAATGGTGCAAGGTGACACTTTTTGGTTTGTTCAATTGAGGGCGCCCCTCGGGCCACATTATCCTCAAGCCGCCAGGGCCAGTCCTGCGGCGCACCATTTTATTTTATGTATTCCGAACCAATATGCTTGCCTATATTATCATGGTTATTGGTGTTATCTCTGCTATCTCGTTATCTATGGAATCGCCCCTCGCGGCCTCCGCGCGTTGCTAACCCACCTCTTGCTCATCATGCAACAGGGGCTACTGGCACGATGCATGTGCTCGGGTCTGTCCCTGCAGCGCTGATAAACCTAAGAGACTGAGCTCTGGCTCGTGGCCGGCCCCACGCATTAGTGCCATCATCTTCTTGCGGAACCGCCGGATAGCAAGCGCAACGGCACCCTGCATTTCCTTTTTTTCGACTAACTCGCAGGAACCGCCGGAGCATGGACCATCAGTGGCGCTTCTCGTCCCTCGAGACGCAGCATCCCCTCATAGTCGACCACTCTTTTTTCACGCAAATCGCTTGCATGTTAAAGGGGGGCTCCCGAGCATTGCGCCTCAGGGGCTCCTACTAGCTCTTGAGCCCTTACCCCCTGGCCTTGACCACACCATCATGACCTGGCATACCAGCGGCGGCTGAGCCTCGCCGAGTGCCGGGACCGAAGGACGTAGAGCACCTAGATGAGCGAGAAAGAGGGAGTCGGTACGAGTTCTACCCAGGAGAGCCACCAGGAGAGGGACGCGGCCTGACTTCATACAGGAAGCTTGCCCTCGCAGCCAAAGAACCATCACGGACACCCCAAGATAAGTTACCCCATAGCCATGATGGCACGAACTGTACAATCAGCGCTCCATCTCTAGCTATCTCGCTCAGGCAAGGACATTTCCTTTCAGCCTCTCGGGAGCTGCTTGCGCGCCAAATTGGACCTCCTGAACATCGCGCCTCGGGAGTTCTTATCGGACCTCGAGCCACTCGCTTCCTAGCCTTGACCACGGCATCGTGACCTGGCATACCTGCAACGGCTGAAGCTTGCCTGGTGACTGGGTCCTGTCGGCGTAGGGCACTAAGCTATCGCGGTAATGAAAGGGGGAACCATGCCAAGGCGAGAGGCGCAAACATGAGACCGAACCAGGAACAATATCATCTAGACAAAAGCATTGCAATTTCATACATACCCCCACCGGGCTCGTCATGTTTTTGTGTAGGGAAAGCAAAAGAAAAGGACCCTGAAGAACCCCTGCCTCAGCGACATCACCGACGGCGCTGAGACGATGCCGCTGTTGCGCTCTGGGCGCGGTGACTCTGCGGCTCGTAGTTGTCGTCGTCCCTGGATTCTGGAGAATCGTTGCTGCTGTCAGAGGAGCTATGGGCAATGCCAAGGGAAATTTCAACGCCCGTGGCCACGCCACCTTGACCGCCTCTCCTGGGGCAGCATTCCAGGCGCCGACCACCCTCCCCAAAAACCTTGAAGAGGAGAGTCGAAGCCTCGTTGTATACGAAGTAGATGGTGAGGGCTCCCTCCAGGTAGCAGACACGGGCGATCTCGCCCCATCCTTGATTCATGAAGATGTCGCCGAAGCGGACGAGCTCGACCTCCACTTCAGTAGCTTGGCCATAGCACCCGGTGTGTTGCAGCCATAGCTCGGCCGGCTCCATTGGCGTTATCTCCTCTGCACAGAACCGTGGGAGCCGGATCTGTCATGCCCAATATGCGATCCTATCCGAGAGGAACTCGAAGGTCCCACCAAGGATAAAGCCGCATATTGAAGATGCTTTGCAAGGTGGATATCATTACATTGTACCATTAAATAATAGTTGGGGATACATGCAAAGGCATACAAATTCCAGAAGAATACATCATTACATTATTGAGAAGAGAGGCATCCGACTACGGATGAAATAAAATGGAAAACAAAAACGGCATCCACGCTGGTAGCCCAGGCTGCCGACCAAAAACATATCCCCTAATCGAAGAAGAAGCAAAAGAAGAACTCCAAACAAGTAAACATCGCTCTCACGTTGTAACGCCCTCGATGCGGCTATATCTCCCACATGTCGAAGCACGACTTAGAGGCATAACCGCATTGAAAGCAATGTCGCAAGTGAGGTAATCTTCACACAACCCATTTAATACATAAGGGAAAAAGATACATAGTTGGCTTACAATCGCCACTTCACACAATTACATGAATAAAGCATAACATCATCCAGATACAATCATGGTCTCACTACGGAACCAAAAGTAGAAGAAGACTACCCCAAATGCTACACAAATCCCCGATCGACCCCAACTGGGCTCCACTACTGATCAACTAGAATGAAACAACACAAACGACAAGATCTTCATCGAGCTCCTCCTTGAGCTTGGTTGTGTCATCTGCACGGTTCAACGACACCTGCAAGCTGGTTTTGGAAGTATCTGTGAGCCACAGGGACTCAGCAATCTCGCACCCACGCGATCAAGACTATTTAAGCTTTTAGGAAGGGTAAAAGGTATGAGGTGGAGCTACAGCAAGCGACTAGCATATATGGTGGCTAACATACGCATATGAGAGTGAGAATAGAAGGCAAAGCACGGTCGATAAAAGTATGATCAAGAAGTGATCCTAGAACAACCTACGCCAAGCATAACTCCAACACCGTGTTCACTTCCCGAACTCCGCCGGAAAGAGACCATCACGGTTACACACGCGATTGATGTATTTTAATTAAGGTCAACTTCAGGTTATCTACAACCGGACATTAGCAAATTCCCATCTGCCCATAACCGCGGGCATGGCTTTCGAAAGTTCAAATCCCTGTAGGGGTGTCCCAACTTAGCCCATCACAAGCTCTCACGGTCAACGAAGGATATTCCTTCTCCCAAGACAATCCGATCAGGCTCGGCATCCAAGTTACAAGACATCCTCGACAATGGTAAAACAAGTCCAGCAACACCGCCCGAATGTGCTGACAAATCCCGATAGGAGCTGCACATATCTCGTTCTCAGGGCACACTCAGATTGTCCAAACTTCCAGTAGTCCAGCCCAGAGTTGCCCCTTGTGGCCACCGGCGGCTGACAGGTTGGACCAACACTCAGTGGAGCACTGGCCCGGGGGGTTAAAATAATGATGACCCTTGAGTCTGCAGAACCCAAGGGAAAGAAAAGGCTAGGTGGCAAATGGTAAAACCAAGGTTGGGCATTGCTGGAGGAGTTTTATTCAAGGCGAACTGTCAAGGGGTTCCCATTATAACCCAACCGCTTAAGGAACGCAAAATCCGGGAACATAACACCGATATGACGGAAACTAGGGCGGCAAGAGTGGAACAAAACACCAGGCATAAGGCCGAGCCTTCCACCCTTTACCAAGTATATAGATGCATTAATTAAATAAGAGATATTGTGATATCCTAACAAGTAAACATGTTCCAACAAGGAACAACATCTCCATGTTCCAACAAGGAACAAACTTCACCTTCACCTGCAACTAACAACGCTATAAGAGGGGCTGAGCAAAGCAGTAACATAGCCAAACAAGGGTTTGCTAGGACAAGGTGGGTTAGAGGCTTGGTTCAACAATATAGGAGGCATGATAAGCAAGTGGTAGGTATCGCCGCATAGGCGTAGCAAAAGAGCGAGCACTTAGCAAGCAAAGATAGAAGTGATTTCGAGGGTATGGTCATCTTGCCTGAAATCCCGCAAGGAAGAAGACCGAGTCCACGAAGAAGACACACAGACGTAGTCAAACGGTTCCTCACAAACGCGACGCTCTCGGAACCAACCCCAAGAAGCAATACCGGAAAGAAGCACACAACATAGTAAACAACCAACACATGAACATGCTATGATATGCGGGATGCGGTATATGATGCATATGCAAGATTTGCAAAGGAATGATTGAACTTGGCCTCAACTTGGAAATCCAAGAGATCCACTGGAAAGGTGAGGTGATTTCGGTTGAAATCGATATAAAGATCACTGGAATCGGATGCACGGTTTGGAAATGGCAAGCAAAACAAACATGGCACTGGTCTGCGATAATCAGCAAGTGACCAACTAAATGCATCAAGATAAATATGCTACAGCACTCAAACATGGCAACAAAATACATGGAAGGGATCCACTCATGAAGCTTGACAAAAGATGAACACTGAGCTACGGCTAATTCATCCATTAATAGGTTCAAACAAGCATGGCAAAAGTGCAAATGATAACAGGTTACAGGAACTCAACATGGCAAAGCAAGGCATGGCATGAAGCTACTCAAAGCACTTAACAAAAGTCCCTTAGTGACCTTGAGCCAAAAGGGATTAGAAAATTCAATGGCAAGCATGTGAACATGGCAAAAACATAAACAGATTCAGACTTAGTGAAAAACTGGAGCATGCAAATCAGTTAACGAGTAGGCATGTTTACGAGCTTGATGCACTCACTACAAAGCATGACATGACAAACTAAGCATACACCCATCAAGAAGACAAGGCATAGAAGCTATACATGGCAAGAACAACAACATAGCATGCACGGATCAATAGCAACATCCTCAGCAAAATTGCTAAACATGTCAACAATCTGCCAGGATTATTTTATAGCAAAAGTAGAGCTCGATTGACTCAAGCTAGGGTGCTCCATAAATACAAACGAAGACATGGATGGATAGAGCACCACAATGTTAACAAAACATCCTTACTGATCATCCTCAAATGAGGCACGGATCACTAGGAAACAACATGAACATATGGCATAACAACAAAACAGAACAAGGACTTTGCAAGCTTGTGCTAGTCACCACAAATATCACAAAAATACATGGCAAGCACCTCTGTAAAGATGGCATGGCATATAACAAAACACATGTAGAGCTCAGGATCATAGCATGCACACATTAATCATGGCAAAAATGACAAAAGGCCATTTGCTGAAACAGATCTAACATAATCCTCACACAGCCCTCTTCCAACAGCATTTCGGGCATCAAGATGAGCTCAAATGAAAATGATGCAATGAGGTGAAATGATTTACTCGTCGAGACGAACATTTTGATATGCTACACGCACGAATCGGAGCAACGGGTGATGAGTTATGGCATGATGAACATTGCATAAAATTACTGGGAACTGGGACTTAGTAGAATTTTAGCGAGCGTCGAATAGTAAAACAACGCACAGGTGGGATATATTGGGCGCTCACCACTGGGCTCGGCCCAGGAAGGAGGGAGAGGAAGGTCGAGGCGGGCCAGTTGGAGCTAGGTCTGGGAGGCCGAGGCCCACGTGCAGCCCACGCGCGGTGGCTGTGTGTGTGCTCGTCATCTTCCTCGTACTCCCGCACAAGCAGGAGCCATGAGGTGGTCAACGGCGGCCGGGGAGGGTCTCCGGCGAGGCGGGCACAGCAGGGATCGGCGGGAATGGACGGATCCAGAGGAGAGGGTGCCGGATCCATCCTCAGAGGAGCTCCAAACGGCGCTGGGAGCAGATCGGGGCGGCGGCGCGCTTCCTATTGCAGTGCATAGAGAGAGATGAGGAGAGATCGAGAGAGAGAGAGAGAGAGAAAAACAAGAAACAGGGCGACGGGGAGGTGCGAGCTCACCGAGACGGCGGCGCTCCGGCGCGGTGCTCGTCGATGGTGGCGAGGCAGCGGGGTTCATGGGGCAATGGGGTGGAGGCGCTGGTGAGGTCGGGCGGCGGAGCGCGGGCCCGGCGCGGCCCGATTCGGCCCCGGGGTGGGCCGGATCTGGGCCCCGGGCGGCGGCGGCGAAATGGGCGGCGGGGTGCCACTTGGCGCGATGGGAGTGGCCCAGGGTGGTGGCGCTGCTGATGTGGCACGACCCGATTGGTCGGAGTGAGGTGGAGGGCGCGGTGGACATGTCCGGCACGGTGAGGACGCGTCCGGCGGCGCGAGGGAAGGGGTTTTTAGGGTTTCGTCCACGAATTTTGACGGGGTGCACATATATATAGGTAGAGGGAGCTAGGAGAGTCCAAATGAGGTGCGGTTTTTGGCCACGCGATCATGATCGAACGACCGAGATGATGGAGGGGGTTTAGGTGGGTTTTGGGCCACTTTGGAGGGGTGTTGGGCTGCAACACACACGAGGCCTTTTCGGTTCCTCGGTTAACCGTTGGAGTATCAAACGAAGTCCAAATGGAACGAAACTTGACAGGTGGTCTACCGGTAGTAAACCAAGGCTGCATGACAAGTCTTGGTCCAATCCAAAAACGTTTAACACCCACACACGAAAAGAGGTAGAAAGGGACACCGGGTGACATAGGAGCGCCGGATTGCAAAATGGACAATGGGGAAAATGCTCGGATGCATGAGATGAACATGTATGCAAATGAAATGCACGTGATGACATGATATGCAATGCATGACATGCAAAGCATTGACAACGCAACAACAACAAATAACTGGAGGACACCTGGCACATCGGTCTCGGGGCGTTACACACATCATGACCATCGCATTACCTGAACCTGCAACTGTTGTTGTAGTAATATGTGACCCACAAGGACTCCTCAATCCCATTACCATGGGTATCAAGACTAGCAAAGCTTAATGGGTATGTAAAGGATAAGTGGTGAGGTTGCAGCAAACGACTAAGCATTGTATGGTGGCTAACTTACGAGTACAAGGATAAGATGAGAAACTACGTAGCGGTCACACACTAGTAATCATCAAGAAGTGATGCTGAACTACCTATGCTCAAATATAACCCAACCGTGTTCTCTTCCTGAACCTCGTCGAAAAGGGACAGTCACGGTTACACACGCGGTTGGTGTATTTTAATTGAGTTTAGTTCAAGTTCACTACAACCGGATATTAAAAACTCACAGCTGCCACATAACCGCGGGCACGGCTTCCGAAAGATCAAACCCTGCAGGGGTGTCCCAACATAGCCCATGATAAGCACTCATGATCAACGGAGGAAAATCCTCCTCCCAAAACAACCCAATCAAGCTCAGAATCCCGGTTCACAAGACATTTCGACAATGGTAAAACAAAACCAGCAAGGCTGCCCGATGGGCCGACAACCGATAGGAGCCGCACGTATCTCGTTCTCAGGGCACACCGAATGGGAAGACATCGGGTTGGCTGAGACCCTAGTTGCCAAGGGGGCACCGGACATTGCCCGGTTTGGACCAACACTCATGAGGAGCACTAGACCGCGGGATTGACTAAGAGACCTCAGGGGCCGGCAGGTCCCTATGCAAATTTTTAGTTGTTATTAGGAAAATGGTAAAACCAATGTTTGGCCTTGCTGGAAGAGTTTTATTCAAAGCGAACTGTCAAGGGGGGCCATAAACCCCGTCTGTGTTAGGAATGCAAAATCAAGGAACATAACACTAGTATGATGGAAACTAGGGCGGCAAGAGTGGAACAAAACACCAAACAAAAGGCCGAGCCTTCCACCCTTACCAAGTATATAGATGCATTAATTAAATAAGACATATTATGATATCCATGTCCCAACATGGGACAACATGCAACTGCACCTGCAACTAGCAATGCTATTAGAGGGGCTGAGCAAAGTGGTAACCTAGCCATACAACGGTTTGCTGGGATGGTGGAAAAGGTTAGAGGTTAACATGGAAAATTGGGAGGCTTGATAAACAAGTGGTAGGTAGGGTAACATAGCGATAACATCGAGACAACTAGCATATCAGAGATAGTAGTGGTATCTAGGGTAACGGTCATCTTGCCTGAAATCCCGCTAGGAAGAAGAACGAGTCCATGAAGAAGATGAACGAGCGTAGACGAACCAAGCGTAGTCGAACAAATCCTCACGATCGCAATGAAACAAGAACTATCGAGAAGAAGCACAACCGGAAATGAGCAAACAACATGGTAAACACACAACACATAACATGATAGGATGCTCAACCAATTACAATGCATGACAAGGCTACATGATGCTACTCATGGCAAGAGACGATACATACAAGAAGCCAACATCAAAGCTAGTTTAAATGAGGTCGGAATCAACATACACCAATTCTGAAAACTCCCCATGTGCAAATTTCGAAATTGTCCCAGATCTGAATAACACATTATGTTGAAGTTGTTAAACAGCAAGTTAATATGCACCATGATGATCTACACATCTTTCTAATCAAGTTACATATAAACTTCACTTAATTCGGAGCTACGGCCTACAAGATAGGAGCAAAACAAGTTAAACATGGCATTGATGCAAAATGCATGCAAACATCAACCACAAGAACTCAAATCAAGGATGCAACATGACCTAATGAAACTACATGTAAAACCAAGCAAGTTTCATATAGAGCATGCTCAAAACGGAGCAACGGTTCAACACATACACTCAAAATAAGATATGACAATAATCTACCTAAACAGCAACTAGGCCCTTTGCAATCATCAAAACAACATGCTACAGGAACCATATAAGCACAAACTTGATATGCACTTCAAGTATGGATTGCGTACTTCAAATATCATTAAGGTTCAGGTTCATAGGGGTGACAGGTGGTGGTGGCTGGTTGGGGGCACACAGAAAAAGAGGAGGTTCAAAAATGACAAGGGATGATGTCCATATATAGTAGATTTGCTAGGGTTTGAGGTCTAGGGGGGGTGTTTTGCATCCCTCCGATCTCGATCGGATGTTTCTGCATGTGAGGGTGGGTAAGCAAATTCTTAAGCTCATTGAAAGCGGTATCTTGGGATGGTCCCTAAACAAAAGGCGCATTTTTCTTGCTCAAAGCATGCAAAGGTGAAGCAATGGTGCTAAAGTCCTTCAAAAATCTATGGTAGAAACCGACTAAACCAAGGAAGCTATGCACTTGATGCAAGTTGGTTGGTTGTGGCCATGTTTTAATAGCATTGATCATAGAGTCATCAACATGAACACCCTTAGAGGAAACAACAAAACCCAAGAATACTAGCTTATCAACACCAAAAAGGCACTTTTCCATGTTAGCATAGAGACACTCTTTTTGAAGAGTTTGCAAAATGGTTCGAACATGGGTGGCATGATCTTTGAGAGATTTGCTATAAACAAGGATATCATCAAAGTAGACCACAACAAACTCACCAATGTAAGGGCGAAACACATAATTCATAATACGCATGAAAGTACCCGGTGCTTCAGATAAACCCATAGGCATGACTAACCACTCATACAAGCCAAACTTTGTTTTGAAAGCGGTTTTCCATTCATCACCATCTTGTATGCGGATTTGATAGTAACCACTTTTAAGATCAATTTTAGCAAATATAGTGGCACCACTAAGTTCATCAAGCATATCATCAAGGTGTGGAATGGGATACCTATAGCGAACGGTGATAGCATTGATAGGTCTACAATCGGAACACATGTGAAAGCTAACGTCTCTTTTTGGCACAAGAATGACCAGAACGGCACAAGGACTCAAACTTTCGCGCACATGTCCATGGTCTATGAGATGCTTTACTTGCCTTTGTATTTCTTTGGTTTCTTCGGGGTTGACGTGGTAGGGAGCTTTGTTCAGAAGTGGTGCTCAAGGGATGAGTTCGATGTGGTGCTCGATGCCTCGTAGTGGACATAGTCCCGGAGGTAGATCGTCGGGGAAAACATCTTGGAATTCCTGCAAGCGAGAAGACAACACTAAAGGTAGAGTGTGAGAGGTGTTAGCTTTTGGTGCGTCGTCCTTGCACAAAAGGATGTAGTGTATCACACTAGATGGGTTCTCACACACTTCTCTTATCTCACGTTTGGTGGCAAAGAGAACTAGGTTCTTCTTTTCGCTCATCATGCACGCACTCGATTTGGGCTTGTGGCGCTCACTCTCTTTTTGGTGGTTCGCTCTCTCACTATTTTCTCCATGATGGGTGGCTTGCTTGTCGGCGATCACTTGGCTTGGAGACATAGGGCGAAGTACGTACTCCTTTCCTTTCATCTTGAATATGTAGTGGTTTTTTCGGCCGTTGTGGATGACACCTCTATCAAATTGCCATGGTCGACCAAGAAGAAGGTGGCAAACGGTCATTGGAACGATATCACACTCCAAAGTATCTTCGTAAGCTCCGATTTTGAAGGAGACTTGCACTCTATCTTTGACTTAAATAGTGCCGGAGTCATTTAGCCATTGAACTCTGTAGGGATGTGGGTGCTTCGTCTTGGGCAATTGGAGCTTGGAGCAAAGTTCTTCACTTGCTAAGTTATGGCAACTCCATCCATCGATGATGACCTTGACGGACCTTCCATTGATGTCGGCCTTGGTATGGAATATATGGCATCTTTGGTCTTCTTCTTGGTAATGTTGAAGGGTCAAGACCTTGGAGACAACGAGAGAGGGACTTGAATCTTCATCACAAAAGACTTGTTCCTCTTCATCGTTCACTTTCAGGTGCATGGTGACTTGCTCAAGTGCTTCCATTTCTCCTTCACTCATGGAGTCGTATGTACCATCGTTGTTGAGGATCATGGTCCGCTTGTTGGTACACTCAAAGGACTTGTGGCCTTGGCCTCCGCATGTGAAGCATTTGAAGGAACTTGTCTTGACGGTCTCATCGGTTGGGGTAGATGATGATGAATCTCTCGGCTTGAAGTTGCTCATTGTAGGAGGATGACTTGATGTCGATGAAGCTTTCTTGTAACTCGACTTGTCGATGTTGCTTGTAGAATGATTGGATGATGTTGACGGTGTTGGAGTCATTGAAGCTTGGATGTTGGAGAAACCATATGACTTGGATGAGACCTTGGCATACTTGAAATTATCTTGCACTTGACGTTCCGCTTTGGTAGCTTGATGCACTAGCTCGTTGAGCTTTGAGTATGGTTGGAAGTCGGCGATCTTCTTGATGGGGTGATTGAGTCTATTCAAGAAACATGCCATAGTTTGCTCATCATATTTCGTGACATTGGCTCGTATCATTGAAATCTCCATTTCCCTGTAGTACTCTTTAACGCTCTTGGTTCCTTGCTTGAGGAATTGGAGTTTCTTGAAGAAGTCGCGGTTCTAGTAGGTAGGCATGAAATGTGCTCTCATGACATCTTTCATTTGTGCCCAAGTAGTGATGGGTGGTTCACCTTTTACCTCTCGGCGCACAATGACTTGTTCCCACCAAATGAGGACATAGTCTTAGAACTCAAGGGATGTCATCGCGATCTTCTTCTCTTCTTCATAGTTGTGCAAGCGGAAGATTTTGTCGACCCTCAATGCCCATGAAAGGTACTCTTCGGGATCATTGCTTCCATTGAACTTGGGCAGGGTGAACTTTAGCTTGCCATAGCGTTGCTCTTCATTGTGTTCGGGTCGAGGATGATGACGTCTTTGACAAGGAGGATCGTCTCTGACGACTTGCTCTTGCCGTGGAGGATTTCTATTGTCTTCTTATTCTTGTTGAACTTGATGTTCTTGGCAAGCTTGTGGAGGAACTTGTCGAGCTTGACGTTGCACGCGAGCTTGATATATTTGTTCTTGAACTTCATCGCGAAGTGCTTCTTCATGTTCACGAGCTTGTCGGCCTCGGTTGGCTACGGCTCGACTTGATTCTCGGAGGGCACGTTGCGCCTTAAGTGCTTGAGCTTCTCCCAGTTGTTGCTCTTGACATTGTGCCTCGGCATCTTGTGCTTCTTGGTGAAGATGCACTCGCTCTTCCTCTTCGTGTTGGCGTTGTCGTTGCCATTCTTGTGCTTTCTCGAATGTAGCTTGGTTTTGACGACTTCGTTGTTCTTGAGAGTTGGTGTCGTGTAAAGGGTTGCAGTTGGCTTGACGATCTTGGCGCGCGGCACGACGAACAGTGTTTGATGTTGGTGTCCTTGATCTAGAGATGGTGTAGTCGGAGTGTCGACTTGAGTGGCTCTGTCTTGATGAGGTCGAAGTGGAAGAAGAGCGGTTGAGCAACAAAGCATGGATCTCGTCCATTCTTCCATCGTTCTCTTGCTTGTGGTCGTCGAGCTTGTGGTCGAATTAATCTCTTGTGCGTTGCTCGGAGAGGCGCAAGTCGATGGCGAGGTTGTTGATGTGTTCACTAATTGCATGTTGCTCTTGATGCAAAGCACGTTGTGCACCAAAGAGGTGGCACTTTGTGATGTAGGAGTTCATGTCATCGTCTTTTCGGATGAAGAGTGGGTTGGTAGAAGTACTTGGCCTATCCATCATTCCAAGAGAAATATGTGAGTGGGAGAAAGAGAAGAATGTATACCAAATGTACCTTGACCGATGTTGAAGATGGATCAAAGATCACACTAATGTGGAACAAGGAAATATCACAATTGGTACCAATTCTTGTCGGTTTCTCACACCTACACAAGTAAAAGCTTATGGTGGAGCTCGGTTAGGATGGTGGCACAAAATTTGATGCAATTGTTAGTAAGCTTCAATAATGTTGGAAAATATTTGCAAAGTTGCAGTGCAACAAGTATACCAAGCAAAATGAGGTACACGGAAACACACACGCAAAGAGATAAGTGGGGTCGTGCAACCAAGGATGAGCCAAAATGTGGAATCCACGAAAATGCTCTTGTTGCACAACACTGTAGAGACGCTAGCACGATTGCACAATAGGCGGATACGAAGACTTGTGCACAACCTACTAAGCAAAAATGCGACGACTTCTATCCCAAGTATGCTATATGTATGGTGTTTCAATGATATGATCCAAGATGATCTAGTATGGCAATCTTAATGTTGTATGATGCTATGGTTCTTGCTTAAAATCTCTTTGCTCGTCTTAACCTTTTGCTTAAAAGCTTGTTTGGCTCTTTGCCGTTTGAGCTTTTTTCTCATGCAATGCTTCACGAACAAAGATAGGAATTGAGTATGTGATGACACTTCATGACACAAGAGATCATATGCACCAATGCTATGTATGTATGCTATGAGAAGTATGATCACTAATGTGCACAAGTCACGTTGCCAGCAATACTCAAAGGCTAGTCTCGATGGGTAAGTGATGCAAAAGAGTAAGGCTATGATGTCTATCAATGCAATGGCAAGAATGATGTAGCACGATACCAAGATGAGTTTACCACTCTTGCTTACGGTATGGTGTCAAAATGGTGTAGTGGTTGTTGTCGATGACGCGTCCATGGCAAAGACAAGCGGCGGTGATGTTGATGTCGAACCATACATAAATAGCCGAAACACAATAGGACATGGAATCGCAACTCAAATTCTCAAAGCACAATGTGGCAGAAACATATCGGAGTGCGAAACGAGTAAGCAATGGTGGTGGTATGTGGAAGTGGTGATGGTGTAGAGGTATGGGGGTGCCTAAGCGGGGGTGGAGAAGGAGCAGTGGTGGTGACCGAACTGAATTTTTTCAGTTTCGTCAGGGAACGCCGGACGTCCAGTGGAGGAGCGGTCCTCCGGTCGTCGAATGTCCAGTGGCTAGCGGATGTCCGGTGCCTGGGCAACTTTCGGCACGGGAAGAACAGCTAGGGTTCGTGATCGAGAGGATGAAATTCGTCAAATCCGGGCGATTTTGTGGATGGAAAAGGTGTAGACGAAGGGGAAAAGGTTGATCCACTCAAGGCAAAGCAAATCCACGGATCAAATCCAACAAAATTTCATCACACCAACAAATCACAAAAAAATTGGGGCCATTTTTGTGGGGAATTTTCGAATTAGTGACAAAATAAACAAAAACAGGGCTAGAAACACAACGGGGAGGCTCCGAAATCGTGATCAACGTGACTCTAGATACCAAGATGATGTAGGTTGGAACCCTAGATGACCGATCTTTCACGAAAGGAGCGGATCCCGCGATGAACACGAGGAACACGAGGGGAATCACGAGGATAAACACGAGGGGAAACACAAGAGAAACACTAAAACCAACAAGATTGATCACACACATGCTAGATCCTCGAAACACGAGAGGAGATACAAGATCCACAATCAACAAGGGACGATACACGGTAACCGGTTCTTCACCGAACGAGGTTTTTCTAGGTGGTCTTCTCCGTGAGGTGGTCTTGAATCCAAAGGGATCTTCTCCAAAGAGGGGACGCGGTCTCTCTCAAGGAGTAGATCCGATGTGGATGAGAAAAGGTCTATCTCTAAATGAGCTACTACTTTGCTTACCCTAGCTAGGAGGAGTAGGAGGTCTATTTATAGTCTTAGTTCAAATGGGGATGAAGTGAGGGGGTACATGGGCCTTGGGCCCGAATCCTATGTGCAGACAGGTACCGGATGTCCGCTGTGGACCGGTCGTCTGGTGGCTCGTGGGCGTCCGGACATCTGGTGGTCACCGGACTTCCGCTATTTCTGTTATGTGATGGAGGTGTCGGACGCCCGGTCACTTCGGACTTCCTCTAATTTTGGCTCGGGTGCGGTGGCACCGGATGTCCGGTCCTGCCCGGTCGTCCATTCGCTGGGACGTGTGGCCGGTCGTCTGGTCCTGGCCGGATGTCCGCTCGCTGTAGCTTTTGGCTGGGGCTTCAGGCTCCGGACGACCGGTCCCGACAGGTCGTCCGATTGTTGTAGCTTTGTTGGCCTTCCTTCTTCATGACCTTGGCGCTTGGTGTCCTCGTCATCTTGTCCAACGGGTGTAGCTTCTCCGTGGCTCTCCACCAAGTACCTGATCACGCATATTGTTTCCGCTTGAGGTAGTAGCCATGTCTAATGTATAGAAAGTGGTAGTTCGGAGAGGAATGAGTTCACCTTATCTTCGATAGCCTTTGCTCGTGCCTTGTCATTCATCCAAGTGGTGTCGGGGGAGACGTAGGTAGGTCCATGGGGATGATCTTGGGATGCTCCGCATCACCATATCTTCCATACCAAGGCCGGCATCAATGGAAGGTCTGTCAAGGTCATCATCGATGGAGGAGTTGCCATAACTTAGCAAGTGAAGAACTAAGCTCCAAACTCCAATTGGTCAAAACAAAGCACCCACATCCCTACAAAGTTCAATGGCTAAGCGATTCCGGAACTATCCTAGTCGAGCATATGGTACAAGTTTCCTTCAAGATTGAAGCATACGAAGACACTTGGGAGTGTGATGTCGTTCCGATGTCCGTTTGCCACCTCCTTCTTGGACGGCGATGGCAATTTGACCAGGGCGTCATCCACAATGGGCGAACAAATCACTATAGCTTCAAAATGAAAGGAAAGGAATATGCGCTTCGACCTATGTCTCCAAGCCAAGTGATCAGCAACAAGCAAGCCACCCATCATGGAGATAATAGCGAGAGAGCGAACCCCCAAAATGAGAGTGAGAGCCACAAGCCCAAATTGAGTGCCTCCTCGATGAGCGACAAGAAAAATCTAGTCCTATTTGCCACCAAAAGTGAGATGAGAGTAGTGTGTGAGAACCCATCAAATGCCATGCACTCTGTCCTTTTGTGCAGGGACGAGGCACCCCAAACTAACAACCCTCACAATCTCCCTTTAGTGTTATCTTCTCTATTGCAGGAATTTCAAGATGTTTTCCCTGACGAGCTACCTCCGGATCTACCGCCACTACGAGGCATCGAACACCACATCGACCTCATCCCTGGGTTACCTCTTCATAACAAGGCTCCCTACCGCGTCAATCCTGAGGAAACTAAGGAGATCTGATGGCAAGTACAACAACTCATCGACAACGGCCATGTACGCGAAAGCTTGAGCCCTTGTGTCGTCCCGATAATCCTTGTTCCCAAAAAAGATGGTACATATCGCATGTGTTCCGATTGCCATCCTATCAGTGCTATTAACGTGTGTTATCATTACCCCATTCCATGCCTAGATGATATTTTAGATGAGTTTAACGGAGCCGCAATTTTCTCTAAGGTTGATCTTTAAAGTGGCTACTATCAAATACGCATCCAAGGAGGTGATGAATGGAAAACCGCATTTAAGACCAAATTTTGCTTATATGAATGGCTTGTTATGCCAAAGGGTTTATCCAAAGCACCCAGTACTTTCATGCGACTCATGAATTTTGTTCTTCAACCCTATATTGGTGTATTTGTTGTGGTCTATTTTTATGATATCCTTGTTTTTAGCAAATCTCTTAAAGATCATGTCACCCATCTTACAACTGTGTTGCAAACCCTTAGGAAAGAGCGCCTTTATGCTAATATGGACAAATGCCTTTTTGGTGCTGATAAGCTTATTTTCTTGGATTTCATTGTGTCTTCTAAGGGTGTTCATGTAGATGAATCTAAGATCAATGCTACTAAAACTTGGCCCCAACCAACAACTAGCAACAAGTGCGTAGTTTTCTTGGTTTAGCCAGTTTCTACCATAGATTTGTGAAGAATTTTAGCACCATTTCTTTACCTTTACATGATTTGAGCAAGAAGAATGCACCCTTTGTTTGGGGACCATCTCAAGATGCCGCATTCAAAGACCTTAAG
Source organism: Triticum aestivum (assembly GCF_018294505.1). Taxonomy (NCBI): domain Eukaryota; kingdom Viridiplantae; phylum Streptophyta; class Magnoliopsida; order Poales; family Poaceae; genus Triticum; species Triticum aestivum. Next base: position 269,929,370 of record NC_057800.1, on the reverse strand, counting down.
AATTTGCTTACACATGCTCCATTGCTTGCTTTTCCCAACTTCGTTAAACCTTTTGAGATACATTGTGATGCTAGCGGTTATGGCATAGGAGGTGCGTTAATGCAAGAGAGGCGCCCCATAGCCTACTTTAGTGAAAATCTTTCTGAACCGCAACTCAATTATCCCATCTATGACAAAGAGCTATATGCTTTAGTGAGAGTCTTGCATGTTTGGGAGCATTATCTCCATCCTCATGAGTTCATTCTTCACACCGATCATGAAACACTTAAGTATCTTAAGGGTCAAACTAAGTTGAACAAGTGCCATGCTAAGTGGAGTGAATGCATTGAGTCATTTCCTTATGTCATCAAGTACATCAAGGGTAAGGACAATGTTGTGGCAGATGCACTTTTTCCCGCATATGCATGCTTGTTACTCAACTTGAACTAAATATCATTGGCTTCACATAAAAGACTTGCATGTGCATGATCCTACATTTGCTATTCCGTATGCCAAATGTTTGACGCATACATCTTGGGAACGCTATTACATCAAGGATGATTATCTTATGAGAGCTAACAAACTTTGTATCCCCGAGTCTTCTCTTCGTTTGTTACTTCTACAAGAATCTCATGGAGGAGGACTAATGGGACACTTTGGACGCGACAAGACATTCGCTACGCTCTCCAAGAACTATTTTTAGCCCAAGATGTTCTGCGACGTCTCACGCTTCACCAACCGATGCTCTACAAGTCACAAAGCTAAGTATAAAGCTCAATCTCATGATCTTTATATGCCTCTTCCTATTCCGTATCAACCATGGGAAGATATTAGCATCGATTATGTGCTTGATTTGCCTAGAATGAGAAATAGAAAGGATTCTGTATTTTTTTTGTGGACCGATTCTCAAAGATGGCTCATTTCATTCCTTACAACAAGATAGACGATGCTTCACATGTTGCAAATCTTTTCTGTAGAGAAATCTTGCGCCTCCATGGAGTACCCAAGACTATTGTCTCGGACCGCGACGTCAAGTTCTTGAGTTACTTTTGGAAGACTTTATGCGCCAAGCTCGAAATCAAGGTTTTGTTCTCCTCGGCATACCATCCACAAACCGACGGCCAAATGGAGGTGACGAACCGCACACTCTCCACTCTACTTCGCGTCTTGATCAAGGAGAACATCAAGGAGTCGAAGCAGTGTCTACCCATTGCCGTGTATGCCTACAACCGCGCCAGACATTCGACTACCGGCAAGTCCCCTTTCGAGGTCGTCTACGGTTTCAACCCGTTGTCCCCACTGGACATTCTTCCTCTACCACTACAAGAGCGCATCAATATGGACGCAAGTGCCTGAATGAACTATCTCATGAAGATGCATGAAGATACAAGGCACACCATTGAGCACCAAGTACAACGACTCGCGACTAAGCTCAGCGTCAACAAGCAACCCATGATATTCAACATTGGAGATCTTGTGTGGCGACACCTTCGTAAAGAAAGCTTCCCCAACGAACACAAGTCCAAACATCTACCATGAGCCGATGGACCCTTCAAGGTGCTTGAGTGCTACAACAACAATGCCAACAAGATTGACATCCCATGTGACAAGAACTTCGTGAGAGACATCTTGAATGTAAAAATCTCTCCTCGTACCATGGTTATGAGGATTTTGATCCAAGGTAGGATCTTTCCCAAGGGGGGAGATGATGCAGAACATCCCATGGTCATCCACATGGACACTACCTCAACTATCCAAGCTCCAAGTGGGCCCATGACAAGAGCAAGAGCTCGTGCTATTCAATCCGAGGTGACATCACTCCTACTTGATTTCCCCAGTGAGACATGGCTACTGCCTATGTCCGAGACGCTATGTGTGATCAGGTACAACGCACAAGCCATGGAGCCGAGAGCTGAGGAAGAAGAGATAGGCATCAACTCTCCGTCCAGCTCGGAACTTCCGGCCAGAGCCTGGAACCTCCGGCCGACCCGGAACTTTGGGCCTCCAACGAACCAGACCAACCCAGGCACGAAAACTCTCTAGTCAGCCCAAAACCAGCCCAGAACCTGGCCCGGACCTTCCGGCCCTCGGACACCAGCCGAGCTCCTCCCGTGCCAACTCTCTGGTTAGGCCGGACCCTCCCCAGAACCTATCCCAGAACCTCCGGTGCCCGAAACTTCCGGCCTCGCGTGGAACTTCCGGCCCTGCCTGCGTGCAGTGACTTGGGCCAAGGCCCATGTACCCTGTTGCCCCCGAGACTATATATACTCTTCTCCTGCCTATGTTTTAGGGTTAGAGTTGTGATAGCTCATATGTGAGATAGAGCCTCGCTCATCCATCTGGATCTACTCCACCGAGAGAGACCATCGCCTCTTCGGAGAAGATCTAGTTGGATTCAAGACCCCTAACAGGAATACCTCAAGACCTCCTCAAGGAGAAGAACCGGTTACCCTTTGTATCATCCCATGTTGATTGTGGATCTTGTACCTCGTTCGTGTTTCGAGGATCTAACATATGTGTGACCGAATCTTGTTGGCTTGAGTGATTACTCCCGTGTTTCTCTTGTGGTTTCCCCTTGTATTCCTCGTGTTCTTCACAGGATCCGCTCCTTTTGTGAAAGATCGGGCGTTCAGGTTTCTACCCTACATCAAAATCTCAAAGAGAAATTCAATTCATCACAACAAGATAGAGAGAGGAAAACACCATATGATCCAACTATATTAACAAAGCCCCCGATACATCAAGATCGTGCCATCAAGAACACAAAAGAGAGAGAGGGAGAGAGAGATTAAACACATAGATACTGGTACAAAACCTCATCCCCGAGGGTGGAATACTCCCTCCTCATCATGGCGGCTGCCGGGATGATGAAGATGGCCACCGATGATGATTTCCCCCTCCGGCAGAGTGCCCGAACGAGGTCTAGATTGGTTTTTCATGGCTACAGAGGCTTGCGGCGGAAGAACTTTTGATCTAGGGTTACCGTCGGGGGTTCTGGATTATTTGGCAATTTATATGGCGAAGAGGCGGTGTGGGAGGCCACCAAGGTGGACTCAACGCACCAGGGTGTGCCTGTGGGCCCAGGCGCGCCCAGGTGGGCTGTGCCCCCCTCGGGGCACCCCTCTGGTACTTCTTTGGCCCACTGGTGGTCTTCTGGTCCAAAAACAATCTCCAAAAAGTTTCACTGTGTTTGGACTCCGTTTGGTATTGATTTTCTGCCATGTAAAAAACAAGCAAAAACAGCAACTGGCGCTGGGCACTATGTCAATAGGTTAGTCCCAAAAAATGATATAAAGTTGCTATAAAATTATTGTAAAACATCCAAGAATGATAATATAATAGCATGAATACTTCAGAAATTATACATACGTTTGAGACATATTAGTGGTGGATGGAGGAGGCTGGTGTGGGGATGGTGTTCTAGCGCGGACAATGTATGAATGGGAAAATGGAGGGAGAGGTGCGGGGAACCATGTCTTTGGGATGCGCCTGTCTGAAATATTGAAAGTTACGAAATTAGCCCCCGTTTAAAATTTGGACATCTCGTCGGTTGGGGATATGACGGTAATCTCGCATCTCCCCAATATTTTCCTAGAGCAATTTCAGGTGAGGAGAAGGTGTATGAACGGGGCTGACAGGTAGGGCAGTTGTGTCACATCTGAGTGAAGTTACAAACCAACCCTATTGAAAATATTTGCCTACATCGATTTCGGCCGAGTCGAGTTTGTTTTGCCGCCCACCATGTATGAATGGGGAAATGGGGGGAGAGACAAAGGTCTTTCGGACGAGCTTGAATCAAAAGTGTTTTGCAGCCCATGTTTGGAACCCACCGTGTCTGAATGGGCTCAGAGGTGGTCGTGTCACGTCTAATTGAAGTTACTAATCTACCCTTATTGAGAGGAGTGGAAATCGGGCCGATGGATTGTCCGTGTAAGGGGTAGGCAATAATTTCCATCTCCAAAACACTGGCTTGGGGCAGCCGATGTGGGAGTGGATATTTTGCCGCTTCTTTCAAATTTTGGGACAATAAGCATCCACGTTTACCTTGGCAACTAAATTCAAATCCATTTTGTATTCTTAGAAGCTAGAATCCAATTTAAGGTGAATTCGAATATTTGAAACCACTTCATGTCCAACTCAAGTGTAACATGTATGACACACGTAGAATATAGTGTACTCCCATTTAGATATGTACACAAGCGATGTCCCAAGATTCAAAATATTGAGTCAGTCAACCAATAATGTACAAAACTAATAGACATATAAAAACTTATAGAGTATATGGATCAATAATATCCAGTAACATACATAAGTCGGGCCGTTGTACTTTTTTTGCTAGAAGAGCATCATTTTTTTAGCAAAGCTAGTACTGCATCTTGGCCCTTTCAGATGCGTGCCACTTAAGGACCATCTATACTACTATTATTGTAGAATGCACATTCAGCCCAATTGGCATATTTGTAGGTCTGGCACAACAATCAAAATGAAATGTCTCGGAGTCTTATCAATTAATACCGACTCGTGCTCAAAAAAATTTACAAACCAAAACACAAAAACAATTATTACATGATATCTAAAACAAATGGTTTGATCAATTACATGAACAAACAACAGAAAGGTTATTCAAAGATGGAAAAAACATTTCACCTATGATTTACTAACTAGGAATTTAATTTCCTTTTTTCCTTCACGGCCTTAACAATGCGGTCAGTCTCAGCTTGCTTCGTTTTGAAATCCACCAAATATTTAATGGTTGTCTTGAGTAATGCTTGTGATAATGCACTTATAGATGAAGCTGACAAGTTGAGGATGCTTCATCTCTAAGTGCAGAAGTAGAATCTCTTTCTACCAATAGTTTAGTCTCTAGAGCATCAGCAGTTGGAAATTCATGATTAACGATTGGGCCCGTGCCACTTCTGTGGGATGATACAACGTCCATGGGGACCTTGCTCTTTGATCTTGGGATAAACTGTTTTCCCATTAAAGTTGCGAATTGAATCCGAAAAGTTGAAGTTAGCAAAATGATGCGGAGCATCCTTTGGTCATCCCCATGGACCTATCTACGTCTCCCATGACACCACTTGGACCAATGACAAGAGCTTGAGCAAAGGCTATCGAAGATAAGGTGAACTCGCTCCTCTCCAAACTACCACTTTCTACATATGAGACATGGCTACTAGCTCAAGCGGAAAAACTATGTGTGATCAGGTACCTAGAGGATAGCCATGGATCAACTACACCCAACACCCAGAATAGCACGGAAAAGACGTGATTCCAGGAGTTCTATAGCCACCGGACGTCTCACACCTGAAGCACCAGCCCGCCAGCCAAGTTCCAGCCTGCGCTCGCTGCAGCGGCCGGATGACCGACACGGACCGGACGTCCGATGACCCCCAATGAGCGGACGATCGAGCCCCTCCGGACATCCAGTGTCACCCAACAAAAGGGAAATAATCAGAAGTGCAAAGCCTCCAGACGTCCAGCAACCGGACGACCGACCGGCTCCGGAAATCCGACGCCACCTGACCCGAGCCGAAATGTCGAACATCCAACCGCTTTTGGACGTCCGGACCCTCGTGAGCCACCGGACGTCCGACAACGTCCGGACAACCAACGCATGTCTGTGCACAGTGTGTTGGGCCGAGGCCATGTAACCTTTCGCCCCATTTGACTATATATACTCCTCCTCCTCCCTCTTTCTAGGGATAGCAAGGTGATAGCTCACTTGAGAGATAGAGCTTTGCTCATCCATCCTGATGTACTCCACCGAGAGAGACCTCGGCCTCTGTGGAGAAGATCCATCTTGGATTCAAGACCCCTAACGGGAAGACCCTCAAGACCTCCTCATGGAGAAGAACTTGCTACTTGTATCGTCCTTTGTTGATCATGGATCATGTATCTCGTTGTGTTTCGAGGATATAGCACATGTGTAATTGAATCTTGTTGGTTTGAGTGATTTCTCTCATCTTTTCCCCTCGTGTTCTTCGTAGGATCTGCTCCAATCGTGAAACATCGGCCCCTAGGGTTCCACCCTATATCATCTTGGTATCTTGACCTTGGTTAATCATGAATTTGGAGCCCCTACCCTTGTTTTCTAGCCTTGTTTTGTTGTGTTCTACCACAATTTCAAAAATCCCCACCAAAAATAGACCCATTGTTTTTTGTGATTTGTTGGTGTGATGAAGTTTTGTTCGATTTGATCTATGGATTTCGTGTGTAGCAGGTAGATCTAGCTTTTCCCCATCATTTTCCCCATTTCCATCCACAAATTCGTCGTCCAATTTTGACCAAATTTGCCCCTCCACTACGAACCCTAGAAGTTCACCCCGTGCCCGAAATCGCTTAGGCACCGGGCATCTGATAGTCTCCGTACGTCCGACGATCACCGGTCATCCGACCATCACCAAACGTCCGACGTTTCCTCATTAAACTGAAATTTTTCGCTCGGAAATTTTCAGCCACCACCCACACTTCCGCATTGCCACTCCATTTCCACATCCGCATACGCACCCCAATACAATATTCCGCACCAACACTCCGATAACTCCACTTATCAAATGACCACCGCTTTCCGGATCCACCATTGCTTACTCGCTAGCACTCCGACAATTTTGACACGTTTTGCTCTTTGAGAATTTGAGTTGCGGTTTCCGTTTCCTCACGCGTTTCGGCAACTTAGGGACGACACGTCATCGACATGACCGCCACTCATCCTTGGCACCGACTCGTCATCGACAAATCTCGCTCAACAATTTTGACACCTTCAACCATAAGCAAGGACAGTAACCTCGACAACAATTTTGCCATTACATTGATAACCCCATAGCCCATTTTGTGTACCTTTCCTATCTAGACTAGCCTTTGAGTATTGCTGACAACGTTACTTGTGCACATTAGTGATCATAGTTCCCATAGCATACATACCACATCATATTGGTATTACGTATCTTGATATCATCTTTTGTGTCACAAGGTTGTCATAGCATGTACACAATTGCTCTCTTGGTTCGTGAAGTTTTGCATTAGTGGGGAAAGAAAGAGCTCAAAAGAGAAAGAGCCAAACAAGCTTTTAAGAAAAAGAGAAAGATAAGCCAAGAGCTTTTAAGCAAGAACAATAGCATCATATTACATTAAGATTAACATACTCAAACATCTTGGATCATATCATCGGAACACCATACATATAGCATACTTGGGATAGAAGTCGTTGCTTTTGCTTAGTAGGTTGTGCACAAGTCCCGTATCCGCCTATTGTGCAATCGAGCTAGCGTCTCTCTAGCATTGTGCAACAAGAGCATTTTTGTGGATTCCACATTTTGGCTCATTCCTTGGTTGCATGACCCCATCTATCTATTCGTGTGTGTGTGTTTCCGTGTACCATATCTTTCTATTGGTCTACTTGTTGCATTTGCAAATTTGTGAATCTTTTTCAACATTATTGAGTCTCATTAACAACTGCATAAATTTTGTGCCACCATCCTAACCGAGCTCCATCATAAGCTTTCTTTGTGTATGTGTGAGAGATTGATGAGATACGGTACCAATTGTGTTATTTCCTTGTTACATCATTGAGTGATCTTTGATCCATTTTCAACATCGGTCAAGGTACATTTGGTATTTTTTTTCGTTTGTTCCACTCACACATTTACTTCGAATGATGGATAGTCCAACTACTTCTACAAACCCACTCTTCATCGAGCAAGACGAGGACCCGAACACCTACGTCACCAAGAACCACCTCTTTAGTGCTCAAAGAGCATTGCATCAAGAACAACAAGCATTGAGCGACCACATCCATCATCTCACCACTAACTTACGACTTTCCGACCAACTTACAAGAGACTACTTCAAGAACAAGCTCGATGAACAAAAACAAGAGAACAATGCAAGAATGGACGAGATTCGTGCCTTGTTGGTTAACCGCTCTTCTTCCACTTCATCATACTCACGAAGGAGCCGCTCGAGCCGAGACTCCAATGACACCATCTCTGGCTCAAGTAGACCGACATCGAACACTCTTCGACGAGCCGTGCGACAAGACCATCACGCAAGCCACAACACTCTACACGGCAATGGTCCATGAGAGCAACTTGAAGAGCAAGAATATCGACATAGTCAAAATCAAGCTACATTCGCGCAAGCACAAGAAAGGCAATGTCTACGCCAACAAGAGGAAGCACAAGAACAACAACGCCAACAAGAGCTAATGCAAGAACGAAAATACCAACATCAAGATGAGCAAGACACCATCGCGCTACATCAACAACAATAATGACATGAAGCTCAAGCACTTGGGGCGCTATGTGCCCTCCGACATACGAATCGTGCCATTGCCAACCGGAACCGCCATACACATCAAGAATAAGAAGCACTTCACGACCAAGTTCAAGAAAGAAGATATCAAGCACGAGTGCATCGTCAAGTTCCTCACGCTCCTCCACAACCTAGACAACAACAATAAGCTCCTCTAGAACCACAAGCTCGACAAGAAGTACTAGTTCGCCAAGAGAAAGAAGACAACGGAAATCCTCCACGCCTAGAGCAAGTTGAGGGAGACAAACCTCCACGTCAAGGACGTCATCACCCTCGACCCCAACACAACGAAGAGCAACGCTACGACAAGCTCAAGTTTACCATGCCCAAGTTTTCTAGAAGCAATGATCCTGAAGAGTACCTTTCATGGGCATTGAAGGTTGACAAAATCTTCTACTTGCACAACTATGAGGAAGAGAAGAAGATCGCCATGGCATCCCTTGAGTTCCAAGACTACGTAGTCATTTGGTGGGAGCAAGTCCTTGAGCACTGTGAGGCAAGCGGTGAACCACACATCACAACTTGGGCGCAAATCAAGGATTTTCATGAGAGCACGTTTTGTGACAACCTACTACAACCGCGACCTCTTTAAGAAGTTACAACTCCTCAAGCAAGGAACAAAGAGCGTTGAAGAGTACTACAAAGAAATGGAGATTGCCATGATACGAGCTAATGTCATGGAAGATGATGAGCAAACTACAGTACTAGGGAAATGCTTATAGGGAGGCGCTTAGTAGTAGCGTGGGTTTATGCCCCCCTGCTACTGCTACTTACTAGTAGCGCGGGTTTTTACCCCTCGCTACTACTAAGTTGATAGTAGTAGCGCAGGTTTTTACCCCTTGCTACTATTAAGCGGTCTCTACTGTGCCCACCCGGGACATGCCATAGTAGTAGCGAGGGGTATAAACCCATGCTACTACTATAAACTTAGTAGTAGCGCGGGTTTATACCCCTCGCTACTACTAAGTACGAGGTAGGTGAAGTGATGCATGGCATCCCAAGGTCATCCCCATGGACCTACCTACGTCTCCCACGACACCACTTGGACCAATGACAAGAGCTCGAGGAAAGGCTATCGAAGATAAGGTGAACTCGCTCATCTCTGAACTACCACTTACTACATGTGAGACATGGCTACTACCTCAAGCGGACACACTATGTGTGATCAGGTACCTAGAGGACTGCCATGGAGCAGCTACACCCAAGGGACAAGACGGCGAGGGCACCAAGTACAAGGAGCGAGAAGAAAAGCTGCCTGAAAGTCCCCAGTGGTCGGACGACCGACCCCGACCAGATGACCGACGCTTGGAGCATTAGTCCGCCGACCAAGTCCCAGCCAAAAGAGGCTCCAGTGCTTGGACGACAACATCAACCGGACGGCCGACACCCTGCAGCCACCGGACGACCGACGCCCTCCGGAAATCCGACACCTACGGGTCTGAGCCAAAACATCGGAAGAATGGAGACCTCCAGACAACCAACGCAATAGGACATGCGACCCCGATCGGACGACCGACCAAGCGCCAACGGAGCCAAAACATCGGACGACCGACGCTGGCCGGACGTCCGGTCCCCCGCGAGCCACCGGATGATCGACGATGGTCAGACGTCTGATGCTTGTATGTTGCCCGTGTGTTGGGCCGAAGCCCACTTACCCTTTATGACTCTAGTCTATAAATAGACCTCCTCCTCCCTCTTTCTAGGGTGAGGGTTGTGATAGATTATATGTGAGATAGAGCCTCACTCATCCATCTGAATCTACTCCATCGAGAGAGACCGTCACCTCCTCGGAGAAGATCCACTTGGAATCAAGACCCCTACCGGGAAAACCTCAAGACCTCCTCATGGAGAAGAACTTGTTACCTATGTATCGTCTTTGTTGGATTCATATCGTGTATCCCTTTGTGTTACGAGAATCTAGCATATGTGTGATCGAATCTTGATGGTTTGAGAGTTTTCTCTTGTGTTTCCCCTCTCGTGATCATTCGGACGATCCACTCCAATCGTCAAAGATCGGCCCGAGGGTTTCCACCCTACATCATCTTGGTATCATGAGCCACATTGATCACGGATTTGGAGCCTCTACCCTTTGTTTTCTAGCTTGATCATGTTGTGTTCTTCCCCAATTTCAAAAATCCCCACAAAAAATAGCCCCAATTTTTTTGTGATTTGTTGGTGTGATGAAGTTTTGTTATATTTTGTCCATGGATTTGGTTTGCCATGAGTGGATCTAGCTTTCCCCCATCATCTCCACCTTTTCCATCCACAAAATAGCTCGAATTTGGCCAATTTTTGCCACCTCAACCTCGAAAACCCGAGTTCATCCCATGCCCAAAATCGCCCACGCACCGGACGTCTGACCGTCTCCGGATGTCTGACGAGTACCGGTCATCCGACCCGCACCGGACGTCCGACGTTTCCTGATGAAACTAAAAAATTTTAGTTCGGCCACCACCACCGTTCCACATACACTTCTACACACGCTCTCTACCCCCTCTTCCACTTTTGCATATGCACTTCGAAACCACAACTCGTTTCCCGCCCCACCATTGCTTACTCATTTTGTACTCTGACACAATTTTCACACATTTGGTTTTGAGATTTGAGTTGCGGTCCATCGTTTCCTAGGGTGTTTCGGCTAACTAGGAACGGTTCGACTTCGAGATCACCGCCGCTCATCTTTGACACGGACTCGTCATCGACAACAACCGTCCTAAAATTTTCACACCACCATAAGCAAGATATGGTAAACTTAAACATCATCTTGGTATTGTGATATAACATCATTGTACATTCTTGCCATAGCATTGATAACCCCAATTTTGCGTACCTTGCCTAGCGAGGCTAGACTTTGAGTATTGCCCATTTTGCGTACCTTGCCTATCGAAACTAGCCTTTGAGTATTGTCGGCAATGATACTTTTGCACATTAGTGATCATAGTTTCCCATTGCATACTTACTGTATCATCGTAGTGCATATCTTGGTATCATCTCTTGTGTCTCAAGGTTGCCATCGCATACACAATTGCTATCTTGGTTCGTGAAGTTTTGCACGAGAAAAGAACTCCAAAGAGAAAGAGCCAACCAAGATTTTAAGCAAAAAGGAAAGATAAGAAAAGAGTTTTAAGCAAGTACCATAGCATCATACAACATTAAGATTGTCATACTCGATCATATTGGATCATATCGTCGAAATACCATACATATAGCTTACTTGGGATAGAAGTCGTTGCATTTTTGCTTAGTAGGTTGTGCACAAGTTTCGTATCCGCCTATTGTGCAATCGTGCTAGCATCTCTCTAGTGTTGTGCAACAAGAGCATTTTCCTAGATTCCACATTTTGGCTCATTCCTTGGTTGCACGACCCCACTTATCTATTTGCGTGTGTGTTTCCATGTACCCATATCTTGCTATTGGTCTACTTGTTGCATTTTCAAATTCGTGAATATGTTCCAACATTATTGAGGCTCACTAACAATTGCATCAAATTTTGTGCCACCATCCTAACCGAGCTCCACCATAAGCTTTTATTTCTATAGGTGTGAGAACCGACAAGAATTGGTATGAGTTGTGCTATTTCCTTGTTACACATTTGAGTGATCATTGATCCATCTTCAACATCGGTCAAGGTACATTTGGTATATGTTCTTCTCTTCCTCCTACTCACATATTTGCTTGGAATGATGGATAGGCCAAGTACTTCTACCAACCCACTCTTCATTGAGCAAGATGACGACATGTCCTCCTACATCACAAAGAGCCACCTCTTCGGTGCACAACAAGCTTTGCATCAAGAACAACAAGCAATGAGCGACCACATCGACCATCTCGCCACCGACTTGCGACTCTCCGAGCAACGTACAAGAGACTACTTCAACAACAAGCTCGGCAAACAAAAACAAGAGAGCAATGGGAGAATGGACGAGATTTGTGCCTTGTTGGTCAACTGTTCTTCTACCTCTTCATCCTACTCAAGATGGAGCCGCTCGAATCGACACTCTGACGACACCATCTCCAGCTGAAGTACTCCAACATCAAACAATCTTCGACGAGCCGCGCGCCAAGACCGTCAAGCAAACCGCAATCCTCTACAGGGAACCGATGCTCAAGAGCAACTTCGAGCGCAAGAGCATCAACATCGTCAAAACCAAGCTACATTCACGCAAGCACAAGAACGGCAACGTCTATGACAACAAGAGGAAGAGCAAGCGCGACAACACCAAGATGAGCAAGATGCCGAGGCACAATGTCAAGAACAACTACGGTGAGAAGCGCAAGCACTTGAGGCGCAACATGCACTCCACGACACAAGTCGCGTCGTTGCCGCATGCAACCGCCATAGGTGCGAATAAGAAGAGGCACTTCGCGATGAAGTTCAAGAGAGGATTTTACAATCATGAGTGCATCGTTAAATTCCTCAAGCTCCTCCACAAGCTTGACAAGAACCTCAAGTTCACCAAGAGAAAGTAGACAGTGGAAATCCTCCACTTCAAGAGCAACATGAGGTTTACAATCCTCCTCGTCAAGGACGTCATCACCCTCGACCCCAACACAATGAAGAGAAACGCTACAACAAGCTAAAGTTCACCATGCCCAAGTTCAATGGAAGCAATGATCCCGAAGAGTGCCTTTCATGGGCATTGATGGTCGACAAGATCTTTCATTTGACTAACTATGAGGAAGAGAAGAAGATTGCCATGGCATCCCTTGAGTACCAAGACTACGTTCTCATTTGGTGGGAACAAGTCATTGAGCGCCGAGAGGCTAGAGGTGAACCACCCATCACAACTTGGGCGCAAATGAAGGATGTCATGAGTTCACATTTCGTGCCAACCTACTACAACCGCGACCTCTTCAAGAAACTCCAACTTCTCAAACATGGAAACAAGAGCGTTCAAGAGTGCTACAAGGAAATGGAGATTGCCATGACGCGAGCCAATGTAACGGAAGCTGATGAGCAAACTGTGGCACGTTTCTTGCATGGACTCAATCATCCTATCAAGAAGATCCCTGACTTCCAACCATACTCAAACCTCATTGAGCTAGTGCACCAAGTTACCAAGGCAGAATGTCAAGTGCAAGATGACTTCAAGTATGCCAAGTTCTCATCCAAGTCCTACGGTTTCTCCAACACACAAGATTCAACGACTCCAACACCTTCTACCTCAACAAAGCCTTCTAATAGCAACGACGACAAGTAAAGTTACAAGAAAACTTCGACAACTTCAAGTTGTCCTCCTACTACAAGCAACATCAAGTCGAGAGCTTCATCATCATCTACTCCAACCGATGAGGCCATCAAGACAAGTTCCTTCAATTGCGGTGGCCAAGGCCACAAGTCCTTCGAGTGTACCAACAAACGCACCATGATCTTCAACAAAGATGGTACTTACGATTCCATGAGTGAAGGAGAAATGGAAGCCCTTGAGCAAGTGGCATTGCACCGACAAGTGAATGAAGATGAAGGTGATCAAGTTTATTGTGACGAAGATCCAAGCCCCACTCTTGTTGTCTCCAAGGTCTTGACACTTCAACATCAACCAGAAGAAGACCAAAGATGCCATATCTTGCATACCAAGGCTGACATCAATGGAAGGTCCGTGATGGTCATCATCGATGGAGGGAGTTGCCATAACATAGCAAGTGAAGAACTATGCTCCAAGCTCCAATTAGTCAATATGAAGCAGCCGCACCCCTACAAGGTTCAATGGCTAAGTGACTCCAGCACTCTCCAAGTAGAGCATAGGGTACAAATTTCCTTCAAGATTGGAGCTTACGAAGAAACTTTGGAGTGTGATGTCGTTCCGATGTCCGTTTGCCACCTTCTTGCTGGGCGACCATGGCAATTTGATCGAGGTGTCATCCACAACGGGTGAACAAATCACTATAGCTTCAAGATGAAAGGAAAGTAGTACGTGCTATGACCTATGTCTCCAAGCCAAGTGATCACCGAGAAGCAAGCCACCCATCGTGGAGAAAATAGTGAGAGAGTGAACCACCAAAAAGAAAGTGAAGCCACAAGCCCAAATTGAGTGCCTCCACGATGAGTGACAAGAAAAATCTAGTACTATTTGCTACAAAAAGTGAGATGAGAGAAGTGTATGACAACCCACCAAGCGTCATGCACTATGTCCTTTTGTGCAAAGACGAGGCACCAAAAGCTAACACCTCTCACAATCTACCTTTAGTGTTATCTTCTCTATTGCAGGAATATCAAGACGTTTCCCTGACGAGCTACCTCCGGGTCTACCTCCACTACGAGGCATCGAACACCGATTCGACCTCATCCTCGGAGCACCCCTTCCTAACAAGGCTCCCTACCGCATCAACCCCGATGAAACTAAGGAGATCCAACGGCTAGTACAGCAACTCATCGACAACGGCCATGTTCGAGAAAGTATGAGCCCTTGTGCCGTCCCGGTAATCCTTGTTCCCAAGAAAGATGTGATACTTCTCCGTCATATCTATAATTTTTGATTGTTTCATGCCAATATTATAAAAGTTTTACATATTTTTGGAAAAATTTTATATGATTTATTAGACTAACCTATTGATCCAGTGCCCAGTGCTAGTTCCTGTTTTCTGCATGTTTTTTCTATCGCAGAGTATCCACATCAAACAAAGTCCAAATGCAATAAAATTTCTTAGAGAATTATTTTGGAATATATGTGATTTTTGGGAGTTGGAATCATCACAAACGGAGGCCCAAACAGCCCACAAGACACCAGGGCACGCCAGGGGAGCCTGGCTCGTCGTGGTGGGTTCTTCCCTCCTCGAACGTCAGTTGGATCTCTACTTAGGGAGCAAGGAAGCTTATATCCAAAAAGAAATAGTGTTAAAATCTCAGTGCAATCAGAGTTACGGATCTCCCGGAATATAAGAAACGGTTTTCGGACAGATCCAGGGAGAGGGAAACAAAAGAGAACAGAGAGGGAGATCCAATCTCGGAGGGGCTCCCGCCCCTCCCCCGCCATGGAGACCATGGAACAGAGGGGGAACTCTCCTCCCATCTAGGGGGAGGCTAGTGAAGAAGAAGAAGGAGGGGGGCTCCCTCCCCCTTGCTTCCGGTGGCACCGGAGTGCCGCCGGGGCAACGATCGGGACGACGATCTACATCAACAATGTTGCTACCGTCAACACCAACTTTATCCCCCTCCATGCAGTGGTGTAGCACCACTTCTCCCTGATGTATTCTCTACTTAAACATGGTGCTCAACTCCATATATTATTTCCCAATGATATATGGTTATCCTACGCTGTTTGAGTAGATCAGTTATGTCTTGTGGGTTAATCGTGATCTTGGTTGGTATGATTGTATATTTTATTTATGGTGCTGTCCTATGGTGCCCTCCATTCTCGTGCAAACGTGAGGGTCTCCCTCTGTATGGTGCTGAAATATGTTCATGATTCGCTTATGGTGCGTTGCGAGAGTGACAAAAACTTAAACCCGAGTAGGTGGGGTATGACGTATGGGAATAAAGAGGACTTGCTACTTAATGCTATGGTTGGGTTTCACGACCTTAATGGTCTTTAGTAGTTGCGGATGCTTGCTAGAGTTCCAATCATAAGTGCATATGATCCGAGTAGAAAAAGTATGTTAGCTCATGCCTCTCCCTCATATAAAGTTGCAAGAATGATTACCAGTACTTGTTCTCGATTGCCTAGGGACAAATAACTTTCTTGTTGACACAAACCCTTTATCTGAACACCTAACTTTTATGGTCTTGCAAAGTACTTCTAGTTTTAGTCTTGCAAAGTAGTTCTAGCATCACACCTACAAAATAGTTTCATACCTGTTTCCGATAAAGCAAACGTCAAGTGTTTGTAGAGTTGTATTGGTGGTCGATAGAACTTGAGGGAATATTTGTTCTGCCTTTAGCTCCTCATTGGGTTCGACACTCTTATTTATCATAGAAGGCTACAAACGACCCCCTATACTTGTGGGTTAGCAAGACCTTTTTCTGGCGCTGTTGTCGGCGAGCAATAGCGTGGGGTGAATATTCTCATGTGTGATTGTTTGCATTATCACTAAGTATTTTTTATTTCTTGTTCTAAGTTGTTCTCTATCTTTAGTTATGGATACGGAACATGAAACACCAAAAAAATTAGTGGTACTTGCTACTCATGTAGATGGGGAACTCCTAAAACCCTAAAAACCCCATTCAACTTGATAATGGGAGTAATGTTGGATCAACGTGAATACTTTAGGGATTATCGCTTGACTCAAAAGGGAAAACTTTTATGGGATCAAATTGAAATGTTGCAATGGTATGCTTGGAATCTATGCTTGAGATATGATTATACTTGTTTCTCTAAGATTGAGGTTCCACACCTTCCCTATTCATGCAAATTTAATGATAATGAAACCTTGGCTTCTTATACTAGAGGTATATATCATTATTATGATGTGGAACGAATAGAAGAATTTGTTGCTTTTAAGGGTGCATATGAAATTGAATCTTTGTTTGAAAAGTTTGAATATTTTGATGATTCAGTTTATAGACCTGAAAATCTTTCTATCCTTAAATATTGCTATGATAATTATAAATACAATTATGATATTGATGTATTTATTGAGAATAACTCCGTTGTCCAAGAAAAGACTAATATTTTGCATGAAAAATATGATGAGGAGAGCGAAGAACAAACGGATGAAGAATGGATTAGCTACCCGTGCCCACCTTCTAATGAGAGTAACTCTTCAACTCATACATTATTTAATGCCTCTTCGTTCTTACCAAAGGATGAATTCCATGATAATTGCTATGATCCCGATGATTCGTTTGAAATATCCCTTTTCGATGAACTTCATGCTTGTTATGCTTGTGGCCAAGATGCCAATATGAATTATGCTTATGGAGATGAACTTGCTATTGTTCCTTATGTTAAACATGATAGAATTGCAAGAAATTGCTTATACTATGCATTGGCCTTTACTAGATGCACATGAATTGTTCTTGTATGACATGCCGATGCATAGGAAGAGAGTTAGACTTCGTCATTGCTTGATTTATGTTTCTTTGTGCTCACTACTAAATGCCAAATCATTGTTAATTCAAATTGGATTTGATATACCTTGGGATCCGGGTGGATTAATTACTTGAGCACTTTATGCCTAGCTTAAAGGTTTTAAACAAAGCACTACCATGGAGACAACCCAGACGTTTTAGAGAGTCATTTATTTATGTTGAGTGCTTCCATAAAGTTTAAAAACGAAAAAAATATAGAGGGGAACTTAAAAACCTTTTCACAAAAGAGAAGCGATTGGAAGTTATGCATTGAAGAAGTGAGGGTCGACCTTGAACACTTGTGTCCATGCTCATGGAAACAATGTAGAATTTTTCATGAAGATTCTAACAAAAATAATTATCCCTTGCACATTTCCCTTGTATTATAAAAATAATGTGCCAATATTTGCCTTTAGGATGTTTAGATTGCTTGTTGGTATGTGCGGTGCAGAAACAGAAAATTTGGCTGTAGTGCGCGATTTTACATTTTTTTACTGGAATGTCGGAACCTTCTAAAAATTTTTGCACAGTCTTGCTATACAAAATTGTTATTTTTCCTAATTAGTTCAGAATTGTTGGAGTACCAGAGGTATGGTGAATGTTCAGATTACTACAGACTGTCCTGTTTAAGATAGATTCTGTTTTTGATGCATTGTTTTGCTCGTTTTGATGAAACTATCGATTTTTATCGGTAGTATAAGCTATGGAAAAGTTATATTACAGTAGCTACAATGAAAAAACAAAATATGAATTTGTTTGCAACAGTACTTAGATTAGTGATTTTCTTTATTTTACTAATGGATCTTACCGAGTTTTTTGTAGAGTTTTGTGTGGATGAAGTGATCAAAGATCGTGGAGGTCTCGATATGAGGAGAAGGAGGAGAGGAAAGAGCTCAAGCTTGGGGATTCCCAAGGCACCCTGATAGAGGCAAGGGTGTCCCGATCTTTCCATGATATGATAACTATCGATTTGGTGGAGACGACTTTGACGACCCGACTACAAACGTGCACGACGTTGCGCCTTAGCAATCGCTAAACCAATCTCCCGAGGTTACTGACGATGCTGGAAGCACGATCAGCCTGACCACGATGGTCTATTCCAGCATGCAATCAAAGAACAACCAAGAATATGATAATGCAATCTGAATATTGCCAATATAGATGAAGTATTGATAAAGGTGGGGATCCGAAAGCAGTCTTGGTCTGGTCGTTGGACACAAACGAAGTACACGAAGTTGCAATGGCTAACTTTTAACTAAACAAATCCCAAGGAAAAAGCTACTAGATGGATCTACTTATATAGGAGCAAGGGGTGGCGGCCAAGGAGGTGGAAGTTCGTCCCAAGGCAACCTAAAGCTAACCCTAGGTTGTACAAGGCTCCTGGGCCCAAGTGGAGGTGGTGCAACACCGTTGGACTTGTTGTTTGACTCGAATTCTGCTGCAGCATTAGATTGTTTCATCGATATCTCAATGCTCCGGATGAATTTGAAGGTGATTCCAATTGGGTTGGAAAGAGCATGAAATCTACTTTCCAACAAAAAAAGAATCACCCAATTTGGAGTCCGTATGAAAAAGTTGTTGACGTTTTGAGTCAGGTATGTCTGTGTAGTCCAAATCTGAATCCAGAACGTGAGAGACTTGGACTCTATCTTCTCTTGGCCCAAAAGTGACGTGAGACGACTTTTTGAACAGAACCTAAACTTCTACTTTTCCCTTATATTCATATGTGAATTGTACAAATGTCCCATACACCTACGATTAGACAAAACACAAAAGTGTGTGAAGTATTTTTGTTCTGAATAACATAAATAGATTATTGAATAGTTTGCACTAGAAATCACCTGACAAATATGCATGTATGCAATATTTTTGGTCATATCCAAGGTAGTCATTTCCTCATCATCCTCCCCTTCTTGAAAACAAAGCTGTCCTCGGCGTTGCTTAATCTGAAATGTGGCTAACAAAAGAGACAAGGTGTACATGTTGTATATGTATATGTCATACATTTTTATTTCCCTTGATTTTTGCACATATGACACATGTACACATGAGTAACTTTCATAGTTCATAAAATCTAAAGCCAAAAAATTATCACAAGAAGTAGAAGGCATGAAAATATTGCAACTCAGTTGGCACATATAAGTGAAGCTCTTATTCATTTCAAAAGATTGACAATGTTCATCATTAAACCATCCCAACATTGGTGAATAAACCTTACTTGCATCAATTTTACATGCTACAATATGTTTAAATAAGCAAACATGCAATAAGTCATTGGACATAGAATCATCACCAATATTAGAGGTCATATCAAAATGATTAAACATTGGTTCTTTTGCATCAACAGTTAATTCAATGGGTGCACTCAAAATTATTGGTATTTCAGTTATTTGATCACATGACACATTCATGACAGTAACAAGATTCTCTAAACAGGTAACTCAACATATGATGCATTCAAGTTAACTAGGCATGCATCATTCTCATGTGAAGTTATATCATCAATACCTTTATTGTTACCTTGTCGCAAAGACGTAGCTGATGTAGGTGCGGACGTTGACAATGTACCATACTATTGAGATGATGTCGCGCTCACAATCTGTCGGTGATGAACGACACCTATGGGATCACAAGAATCCCTACTACGGTTGTGGGGCGCGGGGTCGTGAGAAGAGCGGATCAAACAGATAGCACACGGTTCGTTTATCCAGGTTCGGGCCGCGAGGATGCGTAAAACCCTACTCCTGCTTTGGTGGATTGTATATATGTGTTCTTGAGCTAGCTATGGGGCGTGAGGAGCTCCAAAAAACCGAATCCTCCTCCTGGTCACCTCGGGCCTCCTTTTATAGGAAAGGGGTTGCCACAGTAGCACCAGGAGGTGGAAAGGGAACAATGATGCGAGGTTATCCCTCGCATTACATGACAAGGCGCATTTAATGCGTCTTGCCCAGGTGTCCTCGCTTTATCGGGGACGGGGGAGAGCCCTGTCTCGTCCGTCGCCGCTCCCTCTCGCGTCGACACGTGGCCTGGCCAGCGGCGCCCGTGGTGCCATGTAGGCAGGCAGGCAGCTGAGGTGGCGCAGTGCTGGGTCTCCACGAAGATCTGCATGCCGCCACGCAGGTGCCTGCCCAGCTGGTTGGGTCGGCAGCTACATGCGAACGGCGGTGGAGGTTTGACTGGCGTGGGCCTGATGGTGGCCCTATGGGTGTTCTTGGTAAGGGCCTTGCCGGGGCCCCGGCAAGGGTCTTGCCGGGGCCCCGGCAAGGGTCTTGCCATGGCGCCTGCTATCATCCCCGGCAAGGCTCTTGCCAGGGGCCTTGTGGTCCTCCTTGGCTGGGATCCCGCCAGGGATCATCATCTTCTAAAGGGTGTATCTGATCTTGAATGTCTTCACAAAGATCTGCAAGACACCACGGGGATGTCTCCTGAATCCTTGCCCCAAGGGGGCAGTGGACTCAAGGGTAACTCACTCCGTAGGTATGGGCTGAGCTGCCACGGCAAGGGTCTTGCCGGGTTTGCTAAAACCGCCTCCCGGCAAGGATCTTGCCGGTGGGAGGTTCGCTTCGTCCCCTTTGCTCTTTGTGGTCTTCATCTTGGCGTTGTTCTGCTTCTCCTGAGCTTCGGCCTTACCTTGGCTCACCTCCCTTGCCTTGCTCAGTGTGGTGGTGCCCGTGGCTCAGACTGCCCGTGCACAGTTATAGGGGTACAAAAAACGTACCCCTCTTTTTGTACACCGACAGGAGCCCCCGGGCTTGGGCCACACGTAAGCGCAATCGCGTCGTTGGGCTAGGCCCAAAAATGGTGCGCGGGCAGGCGGGCGGTTTTTACCGCGGTAAGTCTCTTCGCGCGCTGCGCTTCCCATGCTTCCCGCGCGTGGCGCGGCGTGGGGAGGCGTGTGTGACGTGGGCAGCATGCATGGGCTTGCTTCCCGCGGGCATGCGTCACATCACAGTTAATGTGAAAGGAGGCGGCCCATGTTTTTCCCCCATAAGAAGGAGTAACCGCGGGCGCGCTGCTCACTTTCTCCTCTTCCCTCGTGCCTTTTCCGATCTCAGAGCTGCCGCTCCCTTTCTTCCTTCCTTCCTATGCTTTCGCTGTCGCCCACCGCCGTCGCTTTGCCATCCCCCTTCCTCAGCCCTCTGAACTTCTTGGTCGCCATGGCTCCCAAATTCGCCAAGGGCAAGGGGGTGGCTAAGGGCGCCGGGACGGTGGAGCCGCCGGAGAGCGTGCTGTCGGGGGACCGGACGAAGTCCGCCTTCTTGTTCCCCTCGACGATTGATGTTCAAGAGCTCCGGGCCTCCTTCAAGCCCCTATGGGGAGTGAAGACGGGGGGAGAGGATTCGGGACACCCGGCGACGCGCATCATTCCTGCTGCTTGCGCTGATCCTGCCTCAAATCGGTACCCCTTCTTCGTTGATTACTTTTCTTGCGGGTTATGCCCTCCTTTCTCCGATTTCTTCTGCGACGTTATGCGCACCTTCGGCTTTCGCCTCTTGGATTTTACTCCGAATGCGGTGGCGTGCATGGCTTTCTTCGCGCATCTTTGCGAAGGCTTTGCCGGGGTGCAGCCCAACACGGCGCTCTTCCGCCATTACTTCTTCCCTCGAATCCAGCCGGGAGGAGCCGTCTCCGGTTGCGTCACCTGGATCCCAAGATCCAAGGGGGCGTACCCGGACGGTGCCGTGAAGGAGAGGTGGGAGGAATGGCGTGGCCGGTGGTGCTGGATTGAAGATGAAAACCCGCCGGAATTCTGCAAGGTCCGCCGAGTGCCGCCGGTCCGCGGCAGCGATTGGAGCGATGTCGACGCCGCCGATGGGAGGCTCACCGTCGCCACCACCAGGATTCTCCGGCTCACCCAGGCCGGACTCACCCTTGAGATGATCGGGGCGGACTTCATTCGCCGCCGGATCGCCCCGTTGCACAGCAAGGGGAGGCCAGCTTGGCTCTTCACGAACCCGGCTGACATTATGCGACTCCGCCCCGGCCTCGATCACAACTTCATAGTGCTGGCGCATGCCCACTTCTGCCAGCGGCTTTTCCAGCTTGATGTGTGTCGTGATGGCGAGGTCGAGCGGACCGGCAAGGCCGTGAGGGCTGCCGCAAAGGTCGGCAAGGCCCTCAAGGGGCCATTTTTCAAGCTGCCAGCGGGGGTGGTCCCATTGTGCAACAATTCGCGTCGGTCCGAGATCATCGCCATGATGTCGGACTGTAATGCGCATGGCCCTGTCCCGAGCTAGAAGGAGCCGAAGGTCGAGTATGTGCAGCAATTCTTTGACACCCTGATTGAGGTGTACGTCAATGCCGACGCCGAGTGGTGGCTTATCATGGACACCACCCAGGCAGAGCTGGACTACATCGCCACTAGGGCGAGGGAGGCACAGCTTGCCATGGAGGCCGGCAGCGCCGGGGGCGTGGAAGACATGGCCGCAACGGCGGCGGAGGAAGAGGAGCTCTCCCGGTGGGCGGCGGCCTCCGGGGAGGTCGGCAGCGCCAACACTGGATCTCCGCTCGTCGAAGACGCGGCCGACGAGTCGTCAGGGGAGGAGGAGGTCGCGGCGGCGGGCTCGACGCCAACCAGGGGAAGAGGGCGAGTCCCGCGGCGGGCTGGCTCTGGTGAGCCGGTCCAGCCCAGCAGGGCTGCGCGGCCTCAATTGACCCTAGAGGGGTCTGGGCGCCACACGAGGGCCACGGCAGCCAAGAGGCTGACGAAGGCCGCTGAGAAGAAGAAGACAACATCCCCTTCCTCATCCGGGCGTGCACAAACCCCGCCGCCTCCTTCGCCTCCTCCGGCAGGCGTCGACTCGGACAATGATGCGGAGCTTCCTTTTGATCTCGGGCCTCTCAGCCCGGAGAGGAAAAGGAAACTGGTGGAAGAGGAGGAGACGGATGACGAGTAAGTTCTCCGTTCCTTACTGTCATTTCCATTTCCTTGAATTGGGTCGCTTGTCTTGATCCATTTTTGCTTCCGTAGGGAGACAGAGATGTTGGCCCAGAGGGCGAAGAGGGCGAGGACCTCGGCGAGCAGCCAGCCCCTGGCTGGGGCTTCAAAGACACCATTGGCGGTGTTGAGTAGCCCGGACAACAGCCCCCGGCGCAGCCCCCAGCGTAAGTTCTTCACCCTCTTCTTACTCGACATGTGGTAAGTGCTCGATGCTATGATGCTTACCTTGCCGGGTTTGCAGGAGGGGATCAGCAGCAGGAGGAGCCACAGAGGGCTACTCCTAACACACCACCCCCATCGACTACGCCGCCGCGGGGGGGCGTCCTCGGCAAGGGCATCAAGCATGGAGCCCACACCCATGGAGGAAGAGGGGAACTTGGGCGCTGGTGGCTCTGCCATGGCGCCAAATGCTGGCGAAGAGGGGACTTCTGCTTCTCAGCCTGGCACTGGTGAGTCGCCTGTCCTTCGTCTCTGTTTTTCCCTTATTCTTTTCTTGGCTTCATTGCTACCGTTGCTGCCCCAGGCCCTCCTTCAATAGGTATGGAGGACATCGATACCGTTGCCGGGAACATTGCTGAGGAGGCCGCCAAGGATGCTGCCGAGGACAACGTGGCGGGGGCCGCCAAGGCGACCGGCGAGGCTTCTGCTGAGGGCACCAGCGGTGGACCTGTCGGTGGGGCCGGCAAGGCCTCCGCCGAGGAAGAGGTGGTGGCTGACCAGCCTCCATTCTCATCCTCGGGCCCCGGCAGGTATATGAAGGTGGGCGACGATCTCTTCGTCCACCTCCCAGGGGCGTCAAGCCGGGCACCCACCAAAGGGGAAGTTTTCGACGGCGAGGTGCTTGCCGCCACTGGGCTCGAGGTGGTTGATGAGCCGGGCATTGGTGGCGACGGTTCTCCAGAAGAGCAGCTTTTCCGTGCCATGGGGGCCAATTTCCGGAAGCTCCAAGTGCTCTACCGTCCTCGCCTGGACAAGGTCAAGTCCAGGATGGCAACGGTGGACAACACAACGCGGAGGTGGACTTCAAGGCGCACGTTGCCGAGACGCAGACCTGGTTCCACCAGGCTCGCGAGGAGCAGAGGGTCTTTCAGGAGAAATTGGCCAAGCGTGATGTGGAGCTCACCATGAAGATGGCCGACATCGAGAAGGCCCAGGAAAAGGCGGCGAACTTGGCTGCCGCGGCCGAGGCCGCCCGGAACCAGCATCAAGCCACCTTGAATTCCCAGGAAGAGGACCTCGCCGCGCGTGAGGCGAAGCTTGCCGCAGCGCTCCGTGGCAAGGATGAGGATCTCGAGGCCCTTGTCGCACGGCGGACTCACGAGCTGGAGCAGAGGCACAAGGAGGCACTCGATGCCCAGGCTCTGGCCCATGCCGGCAAGGTAAGGGAGTTGGAGGTGGCGCAGGACGAGCTGAAGGAGCAGGCCCTCAAGCTGTCCAACGAGAAGAGCACGCTCAACAGCGCCTTGGTGGAGGCGCAAGGAGCGGTCATCAGCAGGGCTGGGGAGCTCTCCGAAGCGCAAAACTCCGTCAGAGACCTCAAGCTGAAGCTGGAGGATCTCGAGAAGATGCTGTCGGAGAGCAGGGCTCGGGAGGAGACCTTGACCAGGAGCCTGGAGGAGGAGAAGCAGCTGCGGGCGAACGAGGCCGCCTCCCACCAGGATTATGTGGCGGGCGAGAACAGATGGATCAGCCGTCTGGAGGAGGTCGCCGGCAGGGTCACCTCGCAGTTGGCCACCATGGGGATGCCACACGTGAGGTACGCCCCTGAGCGCAGCGGGACCGTCAACACCAAGTTGACCCTGTTCTTCGAGGGCGTCCTCGGAGCCTTGGCGTATCTTCACTCCAACAGGACGGCCACGCTGGCCGAGGAGGCCCGGCGACTTTGCCGGAGGGTCGTGACCAAGGTCCTCACCAAGACGGCGTACTGGAATCCCGATCTTGACTTCGCGGCCGCGATGAAGAGCTTGCCGGATGGTGCTGACCTCACGGTGCTCAAGGAGCGCATCAAGCCCATCACCGACTGCATCGACGAAATCAAGAGGGTGGAAGGCCAGCGCCGGGATTAGGCATCCCGTTCTTCTTCGCCGCTGCGGGTTCCCGACCAAGACAAATTTTATCTTTAGTTAGAACCGCAGCTATGATGTGATGTAATATAACTTTGAAGTACTCTTAATTTTCATGCATGTTATTTCCCCGTTCGATTCCTCTTTGTATGCGTGCCCTACGTCGATCGGGAAGGCTTGCCGGCGCGGAAGCCCCTAGCGGCGTTTTGGGGACGGATCCCCATGGCCAGCCGGGTACGCGTGCTGCCGGACGAGCCACCTTTCCGTTCTGAACGCGGCCGCTCGAACTGTCGAGCTTGACTCGAGTCAGAATCGGGGGCGTTGCAGATCGCGGAAGGCTACTCTGCCATTCTCGACGCAGCCGCTTGAGCCGTTGAGCAGACTCGAAACAGGGCAAGGGCATTGCCGATCTTGGTAGAGCCCCCTGGCGTGCAGGTTTCTCATACAAAGCAAATATCTCCGGGGGGAATAACCTCAAATAAGAAGGGGATCACAAATAAGGGTTCAGTGCAACTTAGCTTCTGTTTGTGATCGCTCGAGCGTCGATCTTATGGCCTCCTTTCTTCTTCAAGGGTCACGAAGATGAAGGAGTGCCGGGCTAACTGCTAGAGCCGATTCTCACAATTGTGCCCCCTACCTAGTGCGCTAAAGATGTCGGTGGTGAACGACACCTATGGGATCACAAGAATCCCTACTACGGTTGCGGGGAGCGAGGTCGTGAGAAGAGTGGATCAAACAGATAGCACACGATTCGTTTATCCAGGTTCGGGCCGCGAGGATGCGTAAAACCCTACTACTGCTTTGGTGGATTGTATATCTGTGTTCTTGAGCTAGCTATGGGGCGTGAGGAGCTCCAAAAAGCCGAATCCTCCTCCTAGTCGCCTCGGGCCTCCTTTTATAGGAAAGGGGTTGCCACAGTAGCACCAGGAGGTTGAAAGGGAACAGTGATGCGAGGTTATCCCTCGCATTACATGACAAGGCGCATTTAATGCGTCTTGCCCAGGTGTCCTTGCTTTATCGGGGACGGGGGAGAGCCCTGTCTCGTCCGTCGCCGCTCCCTCTCGCGTCGACACGCGCCCTGGCCAGCGGCGCCCGCGGTGCCATGTAGGCAGGCAGGCAGCTGAGGTGGCGCAGTGGTGGGTCTCCACGAAGATCTGCATGCCGCCACGCAGGTGCCTGCCCAGCTGGTTGGGTCGGCAGCTGCATGCGAACGGCGGTGGAGGTTTGACTGGTGTGGGCCTGATGGTGGCCCTACAGGTGTTCCTGGTAAGGGCCTTGCCGGGGCCCCGGCAAGGGTCTTGCCGTGGCGCCTGCTGTCATCCCCGGCAAGGCTCTTGCCGGGGGCCTTGTGGTCCTCCTTGGCTGGGATCCCGCCAAGGGATCATCATCTTCTAAAGGGTGTATCTGATCTTGAATGTGTTCACAAAGATCTGCAAGCCACCACGGGGATGTCTCTCGAATCCTTGCCCCATGGGGGCAGTGGACTCAAGGGTGACTCCCTCCGTAGGTATGGGGCGAGCTGCCACGGCAAGGGTCTTGCCGGGTTTGCTAAAACCGCCTCCCGGCAAGGATCTTGCCAGGGGGAGGTTCGCTTCGTCCCCTTTGCTCTTTGTGGTCTTGATCTTGGCATCGTTCTGCTTCTCCTGAGCTTCGTCCTTACCTTGGCTCACCTCCCTTGCCTTGCTCAATGTGGTGATGCCCGTGGCTCAGACTGCCTGTGCACAGTTATAGGGGTACAAAAAATCGTACCCCTCTTTGTGTACACCGACACAATCCGAGGTGGGGCTGCTCTAGTAGGTGCAACGGTGGAGGAACCAACCGGCGGTGGTGAGCATGAACTGGAATAGTAGTAGTTGTTGTCACCCAATGCATCCTCCTGTATCTGTCTCTCAAAGGTACAAGCACGAACATACATACCAATAATGCAACGAGGAATATACTGAAATATTGCACGGATGTCATGGTTCAAACCACCAAAAAATCTATTCATTGTATCATCCTCAGAATCTTCCATGTCATAATGATGCATATAAGATTTGAACTCATGGTAGTAAGCATGAACAGTGTTACTGCCTTGTTTTAATTGTTCCAATTTGCTAAGCAATTCACGACGATAGTAAGGAGAAAAAAATTGTTGTCTCATTACAACTTTCAAAATTTCCAAGTTGTGGGTTGGTTATCAATGTTTTTCTTACAATGTACACTCCACCAAAAAAAAGCAAAACCAGTAAATGCTCTAGTGGTAGCTCGTACTCTCTCAAGTTCAGAAAAATCATGGTGAGTAAAAACTTGTTCTACTTCAAGATCCCAAGCTAGATAAATAGCAGGATTAAATCTACCCTCAAATGACGGTAAACAGATAACCTGACCATGTGCATGTGTGTGTTGTCCCAACTCTCGTGATGGTGAAGATGTGTCCGTCGTCCAAGAACTTCTATCTCCGAAACATGTCATGATTAGTAGAAACAAGAAACAAAATTCTAGAATAATGTTCCTATGAACTACTAGGGTGTAGTTGTAAAGTGCTCACAGTAAAGCAAATATCAATATCTTACAAGTTTTGACCATCCGGCAGGTGGTGACAGGCAACCAGCGGTGTTAAATAACTCCGAAGATTGTGTAAAGCGATTGCAAGGGGAACATACGTATACACGGTGTAGAAATATGTGGAGCTGGGTTGGCTATATTTGGTAGCAAAAGATTAGCAATGATCAATTCAGAGATGCAATGTTGAATAAACGCTCAACGACGGTACTGTGCTGGTCCTAGGCTAGACCGGACTAGAGACACAAGCCTAGAACGCTAATGAGGTCACGCCGTAGCACAACTCGCATCAATAAAGGATATGAAGTAGCTCTGGACAGCAAAATATAAGTGAAGATCACAATAGCCGTAAAGATAATGATGTGAAACAACAGCCAAGCAGGATATATCAACAACTTTCTCTCCAACTTTTCTCTGGAAAGTTTGTGCCAATTTTTTGATAATTTTTTTCAAGAATGGTATTGACTCAAGCTTTCAAACGCAAAAGGAATCACTCAATCCTGAGTTGATATTTGGAGTCAAAAAAATTCTAAAACAGGCCTGAAAAAACTGGAATAAGTTATGTTTGTGAACTTCAGAGGGCAAAAACACCTATTTAGAAGCTGAGTTTGAGGTGCCAAATATTGAACTTACTTCTGCAACTATTTAGATGCGGCTCGTCGCTAGCTTTCATTTGAGTACTCGCGGAGCCAAAATGGACTTCGTATGAGTAAGTTATGCCTGTTTTACTGAACAGTGCACAAAACAGATTCCAATCCGAATTCAAATACGAGATTGAGTCTAGATAGATCCGATTTTTTTTCTCCTCTCTTTTTTTTCCTCACACTTTTTTCTTTTTCTTTCTTTTTTTCTCGAACTTTTTTTTTACTTTTTTCTCTTGTTTTTTTTCTCCGTCTTTTTTTCTCTCTCTCCCTCTTTCCAAAACAAACTAGATAAGATGTAGATTGGATCAAGCAAAGATGGGAACATTCTCAACTATGATTATGACAATGAACGGTGGGTAGGACGTGGAGGAAATTGATGGATAGGTGGTGGACAGCGGAAGGGATAACGATGCAGCGGCGGTGTGACTAATGTGAACAGAACTCAAAACTCTAAACGAACTAGACACTAAGACCAGCAACTCGACACGACGATGCAAATGATAATTCAACTATGCAAGCAATGAAAAGAAAATTGCAAAGGCTCAGACTGGCTTGGACAAAGGATGAATAGATCTAACTTTTTTTGTGGCTTTTTCTTGGACAATAGGTAAGAAAATAAATCTAATCTAGGAAAAACGGGAAATTCTCACCGAGCAACCTGAAAATTGATACCACTTGATAGAGGCCAGGGTGTCCAGATCTTTCGATGAGATGATAACTATCGATTTGGTGGAGACGACTTTGACGATCCGACTACAAACATGCACGGCGTTGCGCCTTAGCAATCGCTAAACCAATCTCCTGAGGTTACAGATAATGCTGGAAGCTGTTGGGGAACGTAGTAATTTCAAAAAAATTCCTATGCACACGCAAGGTCATGGTGATGCATAGCAACGAGAGGGGAGAATGTGTCCACATACCCTCGTAGGCCGAAAGCGGAAGCATTAGCACAACGCGGTTGATGTAGTCGTACGTCTTCACGATCCGACCGATCTAGTACCGAACGTACGGCACCTCCGACTTCAGCACACGTTCAGCCTGATGACGTCCCTCGAACTCCGATCCAGCCGAGTGTTCAGGGAGAGTTTTGTCAGCACGACGGCCTGGTGACGATGATGATGTTCTACCGACGCAGGGCTTCGCCTAAGCACCGCTACAGTATTATCGAGGTGGACTATGCTGGAGGGGGCACCGAACACGGCTAAAAGATCAAACGATCAATTGTTGTGTCTCCAAGGGGTGCCTCCCTCCCCGTATATAAAGGAGTGGAGGAGGAGGAGAGGGCCGTCCCCTATGGCGCGCCCTGGAGGAGTCCTACTCCTACCGGGAGTAGGATTCCTCCCCTTTCCAAGTAGTAGGAGTAGGGGACAAGGAAGGGCAAGAGGGAAGAGAAGGAAGGAGGGGGTGCCGCCCCCCCTTGTCCAATTCGGACTAGTCATTGGGGGGGGGCGCAGCCTGCCACTCTCTCTCTCCCCTAAAGCCCAATAAGGCCCGTATACTTCTTCCCCCGTAATCCCGTAACTCCCCGATACTCTGAAAAATACCCGAATCACTCGGAACCTTTTTGATGTCCGAATATAGTCGTCCAATATATCGATCTTTATGTCTCGACCATTTCGAAACTCCTTGTCATGTCCCCGATTTCATCTGGGACTCCAAACTATCTTCGGCACATCAAAACTCATAAACTCATAATATAACCATCAGCGAACTTTAAGCGTGCGGACCCTACGGGTTCGAGAACTATGTAGACATGACCGAGACATGTCTCCGGTTAATAACCAATAGCGGAACCTGGATGCTCATATTGACTCCCACATATTCTACGAAGATCTTTATCGGTCAGAACGCATAACAACATATGTTGTTCCCTTTGTCATCGTTATGTTACTTGCCCGAGATTGGATCGTTGGTATGTCAATACCTAGTTCAATCTCGTTACCGGCAAATCTCTTTACTCATTCTGTAATACATCATCCTGAAACAAACTCATTAGTTGCAATGCTTACAAGGCTTAAGTGATGTGCATTACCGAGAGGGCCCAGAGATACCTCTCTGACAAACGGAGTGAAAAATCCTAATCTCGAAATACGCCAACCCAACAAGTACCTTCGGAGACAACTGTAGAGCACCTTCATAATCACCCAGTTACGTTGTGACGTTTGGTAGCACACAAAGTGTTCCTCCGGTAAACGGGAGTTGCATAATCTCATAGTCATAGGAACATGTATAAGTCATGAAGAAAGCAATAGCAACAAACTAAACGATCAAGTGCTAAGCTAACGGAATGGGTCAAGTCAATCACATCATTCTCCTAATGATGTGATCTTGTTAATCAAATGACAACTCTTTGTCTATGGATAGGAAACATAACCATCTTTGATCAACAAGCTAGTCAAGTAGAGGCATACTAGTGACACTCTGTTTTGTCTATGTATTCACACATGTATCATGTTTACGGTTAATACAGTTCTAGCATGAATAATAAACATTTATCATGATATAAGGAAATAAATAATAACTTTATTATTGCCTCTAGGGCATATTTCCTTCAGTCTCCCACTTGCACTAGAGTCAATAATCTAGTTCACATCGCCATGTGATTTAACACCAATAGTTCACATCACCATGTGATTAACACCCATAGTTCACATCCTCATGTGACCAACACCCTAAGGGTTTACTAGAGTCAACAATCTAGTTCACATCGCTATGTGATTAACACCCAAAGAGTACTAAGGTGTGATCCTGTTTTGCTTGTGAGAGAAGTTTAATCTACGGGTCTGCCACATTCAAATCCGTATGTATTTTGCAAATTTCTATGTCAACAATGCTCTGCACGGAGCTACTCTAGCTAATTTCTCCCACTTTCAAAATGTATCCATATTGAGACTTAGAGTCATCTGGATCAGTGTCAAAATTTGCATCGACGTGACCCTTTATGACGAACCTTTTGTCACCTCCATAATCGAGAAACATATCCTTATTCCGCTAAGGATAATTTTGACCGCTGTCCAGTGATCTACTCCTAGATCACTATTGTACCCCCTTGCCAAAAAAACAGTGTAGGGTATACTATAGATCTGGTACACAGCATGGCATACTTTATAGAACCTATGGATGAGGCATAGGGAATGACTTTCATTCTCTTTCTATCTTCTGCCGTGGTCGCGCTTTGAGTCTTACTCAATTTGACACCTTGTAACACATGCAAGAACTCTTTTTTTGACTGTTCCATTTTGAACTACTTCAAAATCTTGTCAAGGTATGTACTCATTGAAAAAACTTATCAAGCGTCTTGATCTATCTCTATAGATCTTGATGCTCAATATGTAAGCAGCTTCACCGAGGTGTTTCTATGAAAAACTCCTTTCAAACACTCTTTTATGCTTTGCAGAATAATTCTACATTATTTTCGATCAACAATATGTCGTTTACATATACTTATCAGAAATGTTGTAGTCCTCCCACTCACTTTCTTGTAAATACAGGCTTCACCGCAAGTCTGTATAAAACTATCGCTGGAGCTTGCATATATTCCAACTCCGAGATGCTTGCACCAGTCCATAGATGGATCGCTGGAGCTTGCATATTTTGTTAGCACCTTTAGGACTGACAAAACCTTCTGGTTGCATCATATACAACTCTTCTTTAATAAATCCATTAAGGAATGCAGTTTTGTTTATCCATTTGCCAAATTTCATAAAATGCGGCAATTGCTAACATTATTCGGACAGACTTAAGCATCGCTACGAGTGAGAAAATCTCATCATAGTTAACACCTTGAACTTTGTCAAAAACCTTTTTCGACAAGTCTAGCTTTGTAGATAGTAACACTACTATCAGCGTCCGTCTTCCTCTTGAAGATCCATTTATTTTCTATGGCTTGCCGATCATCGGGCAAGTCAACCAAAGTCCACACTTTGTTCTCATACATGGATCCCATCTCAGGTTTCATGGCCTCAAGCCATTTCACGGAATCAGGGCTCATCATTGCTTCCTCATAGTTTGTAGGTTCGTCCTGGTCAATTAACACGACCTCTAGAATAGGATTATCGTACCACTCTGGTGCGGATCTCACGCTGGTTGACCTACGAGGTTCGGTAGTAACTTGATCTGAAGTTACATGATCATCATCATTAGCTTCCTCACTAATTGGTGTAGGATTCACAGAAATAGATTTTTGTGAACTACTTTCCAATAAGGGAGCAGGTACAGTTACCTCATCAAGTTCTACTTTCCTCCCACTCACTTCTTTCGAGAGAAACTCCTTCTCTAGAAAGGACCCATTCTCAGCAACAAATATCTTGCCTTCGGACCTGTGATAGAAGGTGTACCCAACAGTTACTTTTGGGTATCCTATGAAGATGCACTTCTCCGACTTGGGTTTGAGCTTATCAAGATGAAACTTTTTCACATAAGCATTGCAACCCCAAACTTTAAGAAACGACAACTTATGTTTCTTGCTAAACCATAGTTCATACGGTGTCGTCTCAATGGATTTAGATGGTGCCTCTTTTTAATGTGAATGCAGCTGTCTCTAATGCATAACCCCAAAAGATAGTGGTAAATCAGTAAGAGATATCATAGATCGCACCATATCTAGTAAAGTACGATTACGACGTTCGGACACACCATTACGTTGTGGTGTTCCAGGTGGCATGAGTTTGTGAAACTATTCCACATTTTTTTAATTGAAGGCCAAACTCATAACTCAACTATTCGCCTCTGCGGTCACATCGTAGAAACTTTATTTTCTTGTTACGATGATTTTCCACTTCACTCTGAAATTCTTTGAACTTTTCAAATGTTTCAGACTTATGTTTCATCAAGTAGATATACCCATATCTGCTCAAATCATCTGTGAAGGTCAGAAAATAACGATACCCGCCGCGAGCCTCAACACTCATTGGACTGCCTACATCAGTATGTATTATTTCCAACAAGTTTGTTGCTTGCTCCATTGTTCCGCAGAACGGAGTCTTAGTCATCTTGCCCATGAAGCATGGTTCGCAAGCATCAACTAATTCTTAATTAAGTGATTCCAAAAGCCCATCAGCATGGAGTTTTTTCATGCGCTTTATACCAATATGACCCAAATGGTAGTGCCACAAATAAGTTGCACTATCATTATTAACTTTGCATCTTTTGGCTTCAATATTATGAATATGTGTATCACTACGATCGAGATCCAACAAACCAATTTCATTGGGTGTCTAACAATAGAAGGTTTTATTCATGTAAACAGAACAACAATTATTCTCTGATTTTAAATGAATAACCGTATTGCAATAAACATGATCAAATCATAGTCATGCTCAACGCAAACGCCAAATAACATTTATTTAGGTTTAACACTAATCCCGAAATTATTGGGAGTGTACGATGATGATCATATCAATCTTGGAACCACTTCCAACACACATCGTTACTTCACCCTTAACTAGTCTCTATTTATTCTGTAACTCCTGTTTCGAGTTACTAATTTTTAGCAACCGAACAAGTATCAAATACCCAGGGGCTACTAAAAATACTAGTAAGGTACACATCAATAACATGTATATCAAATATACCCTTGTTCACTTTGCCATCCTTCTTATCCACTAAATATCCAGGGCATTTCCGCTTCCAATGACCAGTCCCTTTGAAGTGGAAGCACTTAGTCTCAGGCTTAGGTCCAGACTTGGATTCTTCACTTGAGCAGCAACTTGCTTGCCGTTCTTCTTGAAGTTCCCTTTCTTTCCCTTTGCCCTTTTCTTGAAACTAGTGGTCTTGTTAATCATCAACACTTGATGCTCTTTCTTGATTTCTACCTTCAACGATTTCATCATCATGAAAAGCTCGGGAATCATTTACGTCATCCCTTGCATACTATAGTTCATCACGAAGTTCTACTAACTTGGTGATTGTGACTAGAGAATTCTGTCAATCACTATTTTATCTGGAAGATTAACTCCCACTTGATTTAAGCGATTGTAGTACCCAGACAATCTGAGCACATGCTCACTGCTTGAGCTATTCTCCTCCATCTTTTAGCTATAGAACTTGTTGGAGACTTCATATCTCTTAACTCGGGTATCTGCTTGAAATATTAACTTCAACTCCTGGAACATCTCATATGGTCCATGACATTCAAAACGTCTTTGAAGTCTTGATTCTAAGCCGTTTAAGCATGCTGCACAAAACTATCAAGTAGTCATCATATTGAGCTAGCCGAACGTTCATAACATCTACATCTTCTCCTGCAATAGGTTTGTCACCTAGTGGTGCATCAAGGACATATTTCTTCTATGCAGCAATGAGGATAAACCTTAGATCACGGATCCAATCCGCATCATTGCTACTAACATCTTTCAACTTAGTTTTCTCTAGGAACATATCAAAAATAAAACATAGGGAAGCAATAACATGAGCTATTGATCTACAACATAGATACGCAAATACTATCAGGACTAAGTTCATGATAAATTAAAATTCAATTAATCATATTACTTAAGAACTCCCACTTAGATAGACATCCCTCTAATCATCTAAGTGATCACATGATCCATATCAACTAAACCATAACCGATCATCACGTGAAATGGAGTAGTTTTCAATGGTGAACATCATTATGTCGATCATATCTACTATATGATTCATGCTCGACCTTTCGGTCTCCAATGTTCCAAGGCCATATCTGCGTATGCTAGGCTCGTCAAGTTTAACCCGAGTATTTCTGCGTGTGCAAAACTGGCTTGCAACCATTGTAGATGGACGTAGAGTTTATCACACTCGATCATCACGTGGTGTCTGGGCACGACGAACTTTGGCAACGGTGCATACTCAGGGAGAACACTTTTATCTTGAAATTTAGTGAGAGATCATCTTATAATGCTACCGTCATAACTAAGGAAAGTAAGATGTATAAAAGATAAACATCACATGGAATGAAAATATGTGACATGATATGGCCATCATCATCTTGTGCCTTTGATCTCTATCTCCATGATCTCCATCACCATCGGCATG